>NC_080380.1:107510026-107810026 GCF_014773155.1 Arachis stenosperma | reverse complement strand
AAAACGTATTGTAATTAACATTGTTTTAGATATAGCAATTACCATATATCATTCCATACTTTTACGTTGTTTGTTTGATATTTCACTTCAAATTTAAAGTACTGTTTCAATTATGTTTGTCATCAGGTCATGCTTTAAATAGACAGAAAATAATTATTTTTTAAAAAATAAAAATTTACTTCCATCAGCATTACCGTCAGAATTTACCGACGATAAAAGCCAATGGATTTTTTAAAAAAATTCTCCAAAAAAATTTTCGTTGGAATTACCGTGGAATTTAATCTGACCATAAAATGGTGCAAATATGTGCAACATGGCACCAACGTTAACGCAGATCAATTTGACGGTAACTTTCTAAAGACTTTGTCATCCCACCTATATATTCCGTCGCTAATTCTGACAAAAATTAGCATCGGACTATCAAAAATCTAACAGTAAGTATTTTCCGGCGAGATTTATACTGTCCCATTTATTCCATCGGTAAACTTGGTACCGTCGGATTTATCTAGAAAATCTGCTGGTAAATTCAATGGTATTTGGCGACTTTTTTGTAGTGTCTCGGTTGCAGCAGTTGAAATTGGAAGAGTTAATACCAGGGAATCAAACGATCAATCAAATGAATATGTTAAAGACTTTCTTGTCTTCATTAACCCTTGACATAACTCAGAGATTGTGCACAAATTTCTCAATTCAGCATGAGTATGAACATCAAGTTCATAATATTGAGCTTGTATTCTGATGTGAAATTTTTTCTAGTCATTAAAGTCATATGGATAAAATCGTTCTACTAATTCACATACTTTATCGACATTGAAGAACTTATAATTATCTCTAGGATCTAAAGTTGAAATTAAAGTAAGCAGCTCCACCATATTATCATTGAATCTTCTATTAAAGTTTTACAATTGTGTGTCAATTATTGTAGCAAGAAATAAATTAACACGATAATGGTGATCCACTGAAATCTGATAAAAAATTTTATGAGTTCAATATCTTCTAGGAATATGTAATGCATTCATATTAAGAACTTCGATTTCATGATTCTCACAAAATAATATAACTTCTTTTATGAAAGCCTCCCAACTTGATTCACTTATTCTTTGGATTAACGTCTTGGTAGTAGAAACCAGAGATAAAACATTCAATATGTCTTGATTTTTTTGTTGCAAAGCTTGAAAAAGATCATAACTAACTTCTAAAATATTTCTCATCAAATAAAAAATAGAGACAAATTCAAAAGATGTAGTAGCATCATAAGCAGCATTAGCATCACCGCGAGTGGAGAAATTACCTTCTTCGTTGCATTTTTCAAGAACTTCACAAGTATCATCAAACATGCATAGCAAGCTACGTACGTACAGAATTTAAATGAGACCCCCATCTGGTATCTTCAACTTTTAACAAAGTACCAATTTGATTAAGTCCACTACCTGTCACAATATTAATCTTATCATTGGCAATTGAGTTTGCAACATTATTTGCTTGAGCAACTCTTAATTGATCATGACATTTAGGATAAACGGTCACAATATTCACAATTTACTACAACAAATAAGGATTTTCGTAACGGTTAAAAATCGTTGCCCTAGATTAAAAAACCGTTCCTAAAATTTTAGACAACGCTTTGACAACGATTTTTAACCTGCAGTATATGTGGCCATTACCAATGCTAATATACAATGGTTTTTTACCTAAAGCAACGACAACAAAAAAACCATTGCCCTTGTTACTATCATAGACAACGGTTTCGACAATGATTTTTAAAGAATGGTTTAGAATAGGATAGGCAACCATTTTTCGCTATTGTAGCTTTGTTACTAATAAAAACAACGGTTTTTAAACCATTGCCTTTGGTTGATAACTTTAAGAACGGTTTATGAGCCATTGTTTTTTATGTTATTTTTTTATAACAGTTTTAATACTATTACTATTTTATAGTTACTTTTGACAATAGTTTTTTATAATTATATATTTCTTTATTTTTAATAATTTTTTCATATTACATTGAAATACGTATTTCAACTATTTTTTTAAAATAATAATAAACTATTATAAAATGCATTAACTCCAAGTATATATATATATATATATATATATATATATATATATATATATATATCATAAATAACAGATATAACTTAATATAACAAATAAATAGCTATAATTTAATATTTTGAGAAGTTTCATAAACCCCATAGGTCATAATGTTATGCCTAAAGAGAGAATAAGCTAATTATATATTATTATAAATATTAAAAATTAAAATACATATTATATTATATATATATATATATATATATATATATATATATATATAAATGTAGTTTCCTAACATCAATAATCCATAATATCAAAACAGGAAAACAAATATTCATAAAAAATTATCAATGACTTCATAAAATCCATAGCATTGTTTTTTTTAAAGCTAAGTTTATTTTCTAAAATTCATGTTGAATTATTAATCAATTTATTTATTGAAAAGAATTTAAAAAATATTAAAAAGTAACGTAATAAGTTTATTTCAAAAGTTTTATTTTATATTAGTATCAACGAACTAAAAATAATTTATTTAAATTATACCGGTTAGGGGTGTGCATGGTCCAAAGACCCGGCTCAGCCCCGAATATTTTAGAGGCTAATTTGGTGTCATTTCACCGGGTTTAGGGCCGGGTAAAGGTCTCAAAAATAGACTCAGTCATCATTTCAGGTCGGGTCTAGGCCAAAGCTCGGGTCACCCGAACTCGGCCCGGTGTCCCGATCATCATACACAATTAATATTTGGTATTATTAGTGATGGATGATAGCTATTATTATGTGGAATTTAAGTATTGTAGACCTTAATATTTATGTTATTAGTCATTATAAGACTATAAGTTAATGTTTTATGTTTAAAATGCATAAGACTTTAGAATAATACATAATATTGTGTTATTTGTATTGATTTAAATATTTAGTGTTATTAGACAATATTAGTATTGACTGTGGTTATGCTTTAATTTTAGAGAAAGGTTGGTTCTTGTTATATTTTTCTAAGTGAATTTTACCAAGTCAAATAATGGTTGGAGTCTTGGAAATTTGGATATTTTCACATGCTAGCTTACAAGAAGGTAATGTTAATGGTCCGATTTTCACCTAGTATATTCGTGACCCGAAAGTGTGTAGGTTTCATCGGGTCTAGGGTCGGGCTCGGGTCTAACAAATAGGTCCGATATATATTTCGGGTCGGATCGGGTCTGTGTCACATCAAATCCGGTTTTACACGACCGATGAACACCACTACCGGTCACAAGTAATGAAACAAACACAAAAATTTAAGCAAGCAAACTAAAAGTATATTCAAGAAAACCAAAAAT
The DNA here is from genome assembly GCF_014773155.1 of Arachis stenosperma. Lineage (NCBI taxonomy): Eukaryota > Viridiplantae > Streptophyta > Magnoliopsida > Fabales > Fabaceae > Arachis > Arachis stenosperma. Next base: position 107,806,673 of record NC_080380.1, on the reverse strand, counting down.
CTCGGCCCAGTACAAAAAGAAATTGTGATATGTCCAAAAAAATGAGCCCGGTACAAAAAATTATAAGATTGATTACCAACTTACTACTCAAAAGTAAAACATAATTAACCAAGTTGGGTTGGTCTAATGATTAGCTCATTAGTCTGTTTAAGCATGTGTCGGAAGTTCGAATCTTACCTTGTGCATACGGATACAGATACGGTAAATAATGCAACGCTCCTGGGAAACAGAACCCACCTAGTTTCTTTATTGCGCCACTACTCTCCTCTTCTTCGATCGCACGATTTCTTCTCCTTTTCACTCCTCACTTTCTTCTCTTCTCCACACAGCACTTCACTTCACTCTGCTCTTTAATCGTACTATTACTCCTTACTCCTCACTTTCTTCTCTTCTCCATGCAGCACTTCATTCTACTTTTCTTAGCGTCATTTACTTTTCTCTTCTTAGTGAGTTATTTTGAATGCATTACTTTGATTTATTTTGGTTTTTCTTATGTTAGGATTTTGATTATAGTTTTATTGGCCAGATTAAGAAAGTTGTCATTTATTGAAATAAAATTAGAATTCAAATTGGGAATTCAATGAAATTCATAAGCTCAAATGATGAGGTTTGATTCCTAATTTAATTTTGAGTGTTTTTTTTATTTGTTACTTTTTTTTTATTTGTTAATTATAAGGTTTTTAATTTTTCATCTTGAAACTACTATTAGTAATCAAACATCTTTCAACTTGTTTTTAATAGTGAAAAATCTGGTTTGGTTGAGAGTACTGATGGTGTTATTTTGATCTCAGTCTCAAGCCTCAAGAGGTGGGTATTGGAAACTGTTTCCTTTGGATCTTTCCTTTTGGAGACAGAAGATTATATCAGTAATGTATATAAGCTTATGGATGATTAAGTAGGGTAATGCAAAAGTTGCAAATAAATTATGAATTTTACTTGTGTATGTATATAGTGAGATTTGTTTTGTTAGCTTTTGAGTATTTTGGTTTGTGTTTATGTTTATATATTGTATAGAGATAATACACGTTTACTCTACATATTGTGTAGTTTTTAATGCTTGAGCTTCTGAAGTTTATGTAAGTTGATAGAGATTTCAAATAAAGATAAAATTATTCACTATATATACATTTGCTGTTGAATATTTTTCAAGCTCCATATATGATATCTATGATAATATTCTTACAGAAATTTTTTTATAGACTTTATTTATAGAAAAGATTATTGGATTGTTTGTACATAATAAAAAGTTAGCTGAAAGAGTCAACAAGTGTTCATGAAAGTTGGTTTCAACTGGAATAAATTTATTTTGGAAGAACATGATTTTTATTTTTTGTGTAATAGATTTGTTACAAGTTTCAATGCTGCTCTTGCATTTTATCCTTGTTTAAGTTTGATTTTACATATGACTAGTGTTTTTACACTCAATATTCCTTCTTTATCAAATTATTGTTTTTATTATCTGAGATTCTGAGATATTATTAGTTCATTCATGGAAATAGCAAGCTCTTCATTTATGGTATAATTAGATTATAATTAAACATACTATAATTATGTTTGAAAATTTGAGTATAATCAAACTCATTTAACATAATAATTAAACTTAGTATAATATGATAATTTGTAAGACTAATAACTTTAATATGTAAAGAATTCAACAACAAAGTCATCATTAATGTAAGAATCAAATTCAATATATAATTATGCTCTTATCACAATCAAGTGATATTACAATATAAAATTTTTGCAAAATTTAATGCTTTTAGCTAGATTTTAAAATACCAAGACAAAACTCCAGATGTCATGAAGCCAGAGCTCTCAAATGAAAGGCTATTTTCCAGCATAAACCTCATAGATTCTTGAAGGGCATTGATAATATTTGATGGCAGTGCACCAATCACCAAGTTGCTATCAACCGTGACATGGTCCATAGTTGGATTATTCAAGGAGGGTTTTGGTGTAATCTTTTTCATAATTGGAAAGCATATTAGTTAGTTCCCTATCACATGACTTAAGAGCCTTTATACAAGCTGGGAATTGTGGCTTCACAAGGACAATATTCGTATTGACTTGTTGCAAGGAATCGACTATTCGAGATAGGGGCTTTTTCTTAAAACTATTTTATTATCAATAATTGTTATAAGTCGATATTGCAATGAAAAGTATATTTTTATGATTACATGAGTCTTATGGACTGAACTGAGTTCCTCTGAATGATTGAAATTATTTGCTTGGTTAATTTATTGATTATTTGAGAAGTTTGAGTATTTTTGTTTGTTGGTTAACTTTGTTGAAATGGTTGTTTGATTTAGCAAAAATAATTTTGAGAATTAGATATAATTTGAGATATTAGAATTGGTTTGGTTTGATTTATCAGAAATGATGTTGAGAATTTGGAAATGATTTGATATTAGAATTGGTCTAATTTTAGAAATGGTTGAGAAGACTTTGAGAACTGGTTCAGTTGGGACTTGAGAATGGTGGAAAAGTTTGAGTTTTAGGAGAGGTGCTGCCAAAATTTTTATAAGAATTTAAGTGAAATTTAATAATGAGAATTTAACTATTTTGGGTTTTGATTAATTATGAAAAGAAGTTGAAGTTGATTTATTCAATTGAAGCATTCTGTTTTGAAGAGTTTCGGAAGTTTTGGTTTTGGTTTCGAAAACGGGTTGGAAGTTTTGGCTAAAGGAAAATGAGTTTGGTTTGATTAATTTTATCAAAAGAGGTATGTCTTAAGTACTCTTAAAGATTTTATAGTAATTAAAATAATGGATTTGAGGATAAATATTTTTGGGGTGTTCAATTAAGATTTTCAATTTTTACCTGGTATGGCTTTGAACCTTGTTGAAAACGTTTTATAGTTTGAAATTTTTTTGAAATTGGTTCAGATATTTTGGTTTAAATAAAAAATGAGTTCTGTGATTTTGTTAATTCGTAAATTTGGTTTATGATTTAACTTATTTAACTTTGAGACGGTGGTTGGAGACTGTGAGGATACTTTAAATTGAGATTTTGATTCTTTAAAAAGTTTTGTAAGTTTGTTTAGAAAAATGAGATTGGTAGTCGCTCCCCTAAAGTCTAAAGGCCTTGCTGAGGGGTTTAGCTAATAAATGTTTTTCTTTTGTCTTTTGAAAGAAGTTTGATCCTGAAATGATTTGAAGTTGTTTGAAAATTTTCAATTAGGTGAGAATTGAGTTTTGAAAGAAGAATTGGTTTATTTTAAGTGAAATTGTTTTGAAGATTTTAGAAAATGTCACAAAGAGGTGGTATTGGTTTTAAAAAAAAAAATTTGAGATTTGAGCTCCTTGGGTAGATGCAAGGGTGTAGTTCACCTCACTTGCTCTGGGTTGATATGATTTGAGACTCCCTGCGTAGATGCAATGGTTCGCCCCACTTGCTCTAGGTTGAGATTTTAGACTTTGTTGACCTTCCGTCGCAAGATATGGCTGGTTCGGATGATTCCTCTAAGGGAAGTGAATACCTCTTGGGGATGTGCATACTGAGTGACTGTCCAAGGTTCATTACCAGACATGTCGCGTTTGGCTATATAATCAACAGATGAGCTCATTGGTCATAGGGAAGGCATGCATCATTTGCATCTATGTGACATTGTTTGGATGTGCATATTGTATTTGATTTGCATATGTGAATATTTTTGTTTAACTGATAATTGCCATACCTGCTGTAATTTTTCTTGATTGTATTTGAATTTCATTACTTGTGATTGTGACTAGTTGTTTCGGACTATAGTGGTTTGAGTGGTGATTTGATTTTGTGCTGGGCCGGAGGCCGTCATATGATAATGCTTTGGACCGGAGGCTATGATTTGATTTTTTGTTGGGCCGGAGGTCATGATTGGATGAATCAGTGGTAAGTTTAGTTAGTATGGTCCTTTTGGTATGTAGTGAAATCCTTTGGATATTATGTTTGATTGGCTTTTATAAATTTTAAAATATGAATTTGGATTTTTGGGTAATTAACTGCTTATTTTCAAATAGATTTATAAGGTGAACGATGATCATTGCTTTTGAAATTCATTCTTCTTTTGTACGTATCCTCTTATGACAATTCTAAAACCCTCTACTGAGAACCTGCGAGGACGATGTTCTTACCTCCTATAGACTTTTCTTTTCAGGATGGACGAGGAATCTTATAAAGTTTTGCTGAGTTCTTAGCTGTACTATTTTTGTTTGGATATATTAATTATATTTTTCCCTCGCTTTTGTTATTGTTATATTTCTATAAAGAGGGATAGGAATTGTAATGATATGTATGTTTATAATATTTGTAAGTTACTTGAATGAGAAGTCTCATATGTGTGTGTGTGTGTGTGTGTGTGTATGAGGATTGTGATTGTTTTTGTTTATGTATGCATGTTTGTAAAAAGTGAAAAAAGAACTTTCGATTTTTTGAAGAAAGAAGCGATACCATTTTTTAAAGTTAAAGGCTCCTATTTTATTAATAAGTATATTTAAAGTCGTCATAATACTCTTCGCTATCAGAGTGGCGCTGCTGGAAGCGTGACATTCTGGTAGTAAGGGTGTTACATTAGGGTATCAGAGCCATCTTTCGTGTAGAGCCTAAGGAATGGACTGACTATGCTTCAATTGCATACTCTGAGTGTCTGTTATGTCATAGGTCTTTAACTGAAGAACTAATGTCGGTTCAGAATTTTACAAAATAATTCTGTTGTAAGTATAGTCTAAACTAACAAATAACTCTCAATCAAAGTTTAATTTTGTTTGTCACAAATGCAAACCAATAAAAACCAAGAGTTTTAGATCTTGGATCATCTCTCAAAGAAATTGCAGTGAGGTGTGTAACACCCTAATTAGCCTAAGCCCTACCTCGCACCGTAAAGCAAAGGTTAATCAAAGGTTACGATAGTTCTAAGCTCGTACGTATAATATAGAGAAGAATTAATATAATTTAGAAGCCCGATGAAGGATATAGCAAAAAAAAAAAAACAGGATTTAAAAAGCGCAAAACGTACTAACGAAGCTTCTATCTTACAGCTCTAGAAACAGATATAATATAACAAAAGATAATAGTATAATATCATAAAAATCTAGCCACGGCTCGCAGAGTTTAAGCCGGCTAGCTATATACCGACATATAGAACCAGATAGTAGAATCAGCTTATACAAGTTTTTTTTCTCTCAAATACAAGCCTCTAGGCAAAAGCAAAAAGCAAAAGATGAGAAACGTATACAAAACAAACAAAAGACTCCAAAAATATCATGATCCTCCGCTTCTGTCACCATCCAAGCAACTCATCGAGGTGGGTTGCGACCTACAACTGAAAAACAACAACAGAATATGGTTAGAGAACTGGAGGTTTTCAGTATAGTAACAGTGCCCAGTGATGTAAAATATAAGACCCCAGGACGCCAAAGGCAATCCTAGACTTCATATCCATCACAAGATTCAATCTTAAGGCATAACTAAAACAGTAAAGCGTAACTTAAGTCATAATACAATAAAAGGGTAATCTATCTTAAAGGATTTCTAACTAACAAATCTCTGCTATCCCACAGCCTTCACCAACCTATCCTCCATGCGATTCCATCGCCATCACCTTCCGAACCTCCTCAATTCCAATAGAAAACACAATTAATTTCAATGCAAGTAAAACACAAGTATTGGCATGTAAGGCAAGTAATTCAAGTAGCAATTAGACATGTTATACAAATAGGCAAACAATTACAAGTCTGCAAAGCATACAAACAGATAGAAGATGCACATGATGAATGCCTGTCCTATTGGCTGTGATATCACATTGTCGGTTCAACTGCCAACCCGACACACCTCCATGGATATCGCCCTTCGAAATCATCATTGGGAACCCCCGAGATATGGTGCTCGGATCACCGTCCAAAATTTTGTGCTTGCACACTCTATTGATCCGAAGGGATGCGAGCGGGATACTTTTGCCTAAGACCTCACATCTCAACGTAAGCAGGATTAACCACCGTCCTTACGCCGTCGCCGCTACCTCGCAGGTGGGATTAACCACCATCCCTGCCGGGCGCATAACGTCTCATAATCTCAATATAAAATAATAGTTCAGTGGTTTTTCAAAAAACATTTTCAATACATCAATGAATCATCATTGTACATTCGAGTCCTTGACTCATCTCAACCACTATCAATCAACATTTTCATTCCGAGTCCTCGACTCATCTCAACTACAGTCAATTCACATTTCAGTTCCGAACTCAACAGTTCATCAGTTCTCATTTCATATACCTATCTATCTTCACACGCCATCAAACACATCCTCAGTACACCCGAAAGCTAAGCCTTCATTTTCTAATTTTTCATAATAATATCAACTAAATCTCTTAGGTTCTTTTCCATGTTGTCATACCCAAAATTAAGCCTAAGAGTCTTAAAATGGTGTCACAAAGGCTTACAATCTTGTTGGGAAGGTAAAATAGTTGAAAACAAAGTTTAAGTTTGAGAAACAGGGTGTGTGCATATGCACAGGGGTGTGCGTGTGCACGCCCAGGTGAAGCTTTAAAAAGTGTGCGTACGCATAGAGGTATGCGTACGCATAGGTATAAAAGTTCACAAGTCTGTTCACTCGCACAAGCTGTGCTAGCGCCCTCAACAGACATCCCTTCCCCACGTGTGCGTGCGCACAAGGCTGTGCGTACGCATAGATTGTAAATCCTCATTGGGTATGTGCGTGCATAAGCTGTGCTACTGCTGCAAACAGGAAGCCTTCCCCTGCGTATGCGTACGCACCGGTCTGTGTGTGCGCACAGGTTTAAAATTTCACAAGGGTGTGTGTGCGAACAAAGCTGTGCGTGCGCACATACTAGAAATCACAAAATTCTGAAACTTTGCAGAATTTCATATTTTCAACACCAATCTTTGAATGATCATAACTCCCTCTACAAAAATCCAAATTTTACAAACTTTATATCAATTTTAAGAGTTTTGAATGAATTTCAATTCTAACTAAATTTCAACAATTTTTGAAAACTGAGGCATAAGTTATGATTAGACAAAGTTCATCAAAATTCTCTTTTCACCAAATGTTCACAAATACTCAATTTTCCAAACTCTCAAGCCACATCCAACCAAAACAATACCAAACTCCCATTTACGGCACATTCTACCCTCTTGGGTCATAATTAATCATTTATACAGTTTTTCCATCGCATTTAACTATTCTCACCCATCAACATCAAATGTGTAATACTATAATCAATCCACATTCAACTTCTCCAACCACATTACCATATCATCAACATCAATATCACATATATCATACCACTTCTGAACTTCACACAACCATTCATCATCATCATATCATAATCAATCATTATAATCAAACTCAAAAATCATCAATTCATCACAAATCATCATACATCATCATTCAACAAACCAACAACCATTTTAATTCAAACCTATCGTGTGGGTCACTAGCCTAAGTGTCTATAAATATTATATACTACATAGAGGAAATCGAAGACATACCTTGGTCGATTCCCAATATGCCAAAAACCCAAATGGAGCACAATGTGGGCTTTCCACCACAATCTAAGCCACAAACAATCACCAACAAGCTCTAACAATTTCTAATAATCACAACTTCAAGCTATAACACACATAATTTACAATAATTTAACCTAGGGCTCATCATAATCAAAATTTCACAAGGGTTCAAGACCTATTACCTTTTCCAACAGCATTGGAAGCCAAAATCCAATGCTAAGGAAGGACTAGAGTGAACCTAAATACCCAAAATCACAAAATCTCACTTAATCAAAAACCCTAGGATTCGAAATTTTTGGAGAGAAGAACTGAGAAGATTTTTTGGTTACCTCACTACTTTCTTGGGTGGGTTTTGTAGAGCTCTCCACGAGGAACGCGTGGCCGCAAACGGTGCGGCGATCGGAGCTTCGTAGCTCAAGTTATGAGCTTGGGAAGTTGAGAGTGAATAGTGTTAATGGAGTCTCCTCTCTTTCTTTCCCTTTCAGCATGAGTGTGTGCATTTAAGTGTATAGTGTGCTAAAATGGGTCTTTAATGAGGGTTTATATATGTTGAGCTTGGGCCCAACATGGGCCCGGTCTAACCAATTAGCATTTTTAGCCCGTTTAGCCCAACTTCGGGCCCAACCTTTAAAATTCACGTCCAATTTTTGACTTCTAATATTTTTCTAAGGTTTTTGACTGTTTTCACTTTTTCTCGTACAGTACTGGACAGACATGAACCAGTTCAACTGGTTCAAATGCCAGTTCGCGATTTTTTGTGGTTACTCAAAGAAAACACATTTTCTGACTCAAAAAAACCTACTGAGTCCAAAAATCATATTTAAATCTTCCAATTCTCACTCTAATTTTTTGGAACCTAATTTGGAAAATATTAATTACTTAATCAAACGATTAATTAAGCTCGGTTCTTACAATGTGCGCATGTTATCGGTCATGAGATGTTTTTGGGGTTTTGGATGATAACAAACAAGAAATTAAATTGCAAGAAAGCAAAACTAACAAATTCTAAAAAGGCTTCTTGGCTAGGTGATAAACCCATATTTTATGATGTATATTGAGCTTAATTTAAATGATTTATTCAACCCTTCACCTACTTATTCATGTAAATTGCATGGTTTCACTTTCCCTTCCTTATTATGTGATATATGAGAAAATATGTTCCTTATGCTTTAAAATAATCAAATTTAATTATCCTTTATTACCATTCGATGCCGTGATTTATGTGTTGAGTACTTTCAGGTTTTATAGGGCAGGAATGATTTAAAGGATGGAAAGAAAACATACAAAAATGGAAGGAAAGCATAAATTGGAGTTTTGGAGCGACTGGCAGTGACGCGTCCGCATGGACGACGCGAACGCGTGGTTCGCACAAAAGGGAATTGACGCGAGCGCATGGATGAGGCGAACGCGTGACTTGCGAAATACAACTGACGCGGGCGCATGACTGACGCGACCGCATAGAAGAGCAACACTCCAAGTGACGCGACCGCGTGACCCACGCAGACGCGTGACGTGCGCGATCTGCAGAATTTGCAGATCTCGTTTCCAGCTATTTTTGGGCCCTTTTTTGGCCCAGATCCAAGTCCAAGAGGCACAGATTAGAAGTTATGAAGTGGGGAAATGCATTCATACAGGAGGACAATGAGATAGCGAGTAATTTTCACTTTTCATAGTTTAGATGTAGTTTTTAGAGAGAGAGGCTCTCTCCTCTCTCTTAGGATTTAGGATTAGGATTTCTATTAGGATTAGGATTGTTTCTTCATATCAGGTTCAATATTCCTTTATTTTGACTTCTCTTATTTTTTAATTATATATGTTGCCAATTTGGCTTAATGACATTCATGTTATGATTTTCTTAATTAATATTATTTGAGGTATTTCAGACTTATGATTGTTTTCTCTAAATTTATGTTATTGATGCTTGGGCTCTATCCAAATTATTTTCATTCAAGTAGATTTTATTCCCTTTTGGCCTTGGTTGATTAAATGGTAACTCTTGAGTTGTCAAACTCATTGTTGACTGAAAATTGGAATTCTTCAAGAATGAACTCGAGTTCCAATAACTCTAGCCTTTTCCAAGGAAAGACTAGGACCTGAGGAACCAAACTTATTCCATCCACTTGACTTACCTTCATAGTTAGAGGTTAACTTAGTGAGAGAAAAATCCAATTCTCATCACAATTGATAAGGATAACTCGGATAGGACTTCCAGTTTTCATACCTTGCCAAGAGTTTCTTTTACAGTTATTTATTTATTTTACCTGTCAATTAACATACTTCTTCCTTACTTTCAAAACCCCCAATTCACAAGACTCATAACCAATAATAAGAACATACCTCCCTGCAATTCCTTGAGAAGACAACCCGAGGTTTAAATACTTCGGTTATCAATTTTATCAGGGGTTTGTTACTTGTGACAACCAAAACGTTTGTACGAAGGGATTTTCTGTTGGTTTAGAATCTATACTTACAAAGCGACTATATTTTTACAAAATTCTTTACTAGCAAAATTCCCAACGTCAAAATGGCGCCATTGCCGGGGAATTGCAAACGTGTGCCTTATTGTTAGTTATTGTAAATATTTTTCTTTTACTTGTTTATTTGTTTTTTTTTTTCTCTTCCCCCTTTATTTCTGATAACTACTATGAATTCTCACCCCTCTCGCTTTGAGTTTGGTTCTAATTTTGTTGCAAGGATTGGAAGCTATAACAGGACTATGCATCAAGGTCTAAGCAATCAAAGATGGATGGAGCCACGAGGATCTGATCAACCCTTTAGACAACAACACCCTCCTAGATATCATGGACAGAGACCATTCTACAATGCATACCCAACAGATAGATTTGGTGGACCACCTTGTAGCTACCAACAAGCCCCACCCTATGCTCAGAGACCATCCTTTTAACACAACCTCAACCCACCATACTTACAAGCTTCTTTTCACCATTCGCCACCATATGATCCTCATCCACCTCAACACCAATCCAATTACTCCCAAGAACCACCACTCCCCTATACACTATGTCCACATTCATCGAGCCAAGAATCACAGGTTCGCTTCGAAGAATCAGTAAACCAATTTAATGCTACCCTTCATCAACTGGAGCAAGAAATAAATCAATTATCTTCCAGACGTTCAGACCTTCAACAGACTCCCATGGCTTCATGTGGAGAATCTAATGAAGAACGCAGCACGAAAAAGACACTAGAAGCTCCAGTGGATAGCATAGAGCATAACTTCGTACTGGAACAAATAGAGGAAGCTGTCATTGTAGAAGAAGAAGAGTTGGTTGAAGATTTAGGAGATGCTGAACCTTCGCAGGAATCTAGAGTTGTGGAGAATTCTGTCGAAGACGTTACAATTGATGCTAAGGAGGATATTGCACAGCCTCCAATGCAAATTTCTTATGAAGAACTGGACGGAATAACCCAAGAAGCAAGTTTCCTTGATGACGATGATCACGAGTCGAGTTCTCTTAGCAATGAACTTGCATCCGCAAGTGAATTCTTTGCGATAGAAGAATCTTCCCCAAGTGAATATGAAGATGATGCAGAGGTCAAATTTTCTCAACCTCCAAATTATGATTCAAGTGATGAGGAAGATATCGAAGACTTTGATCAAGACATGGTTGAAATGGAAGAAAATTTCCAAGAAGTGGAGGAATTCACAGAAGACCACAAGGGAGTAGAGCTTGCAGAACCACTGAAAACACCTATCCCAAGGCCACTACCTCCCAACACAAACTTCAAGTGGGTAAAATCCTTGACGTTTATCTTCAATTTTCCACTTGAATATGGTTTGCTTGAGACAGATGGCCAGCTTAGAGCTCTTTGCGGCTTTAAAAACAAACGGGAAATGACTCACACTAAGAGCTGGTATGCAAGATTCATTGAGGTTTCATACTTCAATTTGAGGTGCAAGAATTGGTGTCAAGCTCAATTAGAAGGATCTCGAAAGCTATTTGGTCACTGCAGTGAGGATTCAGATCACTCATCACCCGGCAGGAAAAATGTAGATCAAGACGAAAATGGGTGTAACAGTAGAGTTTAGGATCCTGGAATCTATTCTACCATTCAACACTCCGGGAGCCTGCAAGCCTGTTTGAACTCACCTAAGGGCTTTACGTACCTTGTTTGGGACCCCGGAGGATGCTGGTATTCCAAACACTGGTGGAGATTTCTAGACGAATTCAAGCACAAGCCACCATAGCAGGAAGCTCATCAAATGACTAACTTAAGAACTTTAACTAAAAGTGCTAGGTGGGAGACAACCCGCCAAGGTATGATCGTTCCCCCTCTATTTTGCTCTATTTTTGAATTTAGTTTGAACCTGAATTTTTTTTGTATGACATTTACTGTATTTTGCATTCTGCATACTGCATAATAAAAAAAAAAGAGAGAGCACGCGACGCGACAGCGTTGCTGACGCGTCCGCGTCACAAGAGCATTAAAAGAAAAGGAAAGTGAATAGAGAGTCACGCTGAAGCAAGGCTGGAGGCGTGCCTTTAACACAATTGTTCCACGCGGCCGCGTGCCCCCTCGCGATCGCGTCAGTTGCAAAAAGACCTCCCACGCGTCCGCGTCACCCACACAAACGCGTGATTTGGATATCGACGTAAAGATTTAACACCCAGAAAGTTGGGCTGGAATCATGCAGCTATGGTGCGTGTAGCACCAAACAACCCACACGTACGCGTCCCTGACGCGAACGTGTCACTTACACAACACCCATCCGATGCGAAAGCGTGCGCAACGCGATCGCGTCCCGCGGATATTATGACCCCCTACACCAAACAGAGAGTTGCGCTGAAACGATGCTGGAAGCGTGCGTCTAGCACAAATTCCAGCAACGTGATCGCGTGCTTCACGCGTCCGCGTCACCTATCTTACACCCAACCCATGCGATTGCGTCGACCACGCATCCGCGTCAACCCTAGTGCACCCTAGTCACGCGATCGCGCGCCTCACGCGTTCGCGTGGATTCGCGATCACTAACCCCAAGTCACGCGAACCCTACCCTTCGCGCGACCCAAACCCCAACCCCCTCTCTCTCTAACCTCTGCAACTCTCTCTCTCAACCACCCCAGCCACCACCTTCGACCACCAAGACAGTCGCCACGCCACCCCCGACCACCCAGACCCGCCGCGACACCCACCCTCTCTTCTTTCCTCCTTCTTCTCCCCCTCTCTCACTCTCCTCCACTACCCTCGCCACCGCAGCCTACCTCTGACGGCCACTGCCCCACCGCCACGCCATCGTGCTTCACCCAGCGCCGCCGTATCATCACCCATCTGCCTTCATCTCTACTCTATCTCAGTGCTCTTTACGTACCAGGTTCCGTCATACGGAGATTCACCCTTGCGACTCTTTAGTTCGCTTTTCAATTTTTGTTCCGCATAGGCTAGATAGAGATGCATGTTTGTAGTGGATTCTAGGTGGTTAGTGATGAGCTATTTTGGTGGAAAAATGAATTTCTCCCAAAACACACAAATCTAACCGGCAAGTGCACCGGGTCGCATCAAGTAATAAAAACTCACGGGAGTGAGGTCGATCCCACAGGGATTGAAGGATTGAGCAATTTTAGTTTAGTGGTTGAATTAGTCAAGCGAATCAAGATTTGGTTGATTGATTGGTGATTTGCAGAATTTAAATTGCATTGAAAATAAAGAGAACAGGAAATAAATTGCTGAATCTTAGATAACAAGAAATTAAATGGCAGAAACTTAGATTGCAAGGAATGTAAATTGCAAAATCTTAAAGTGCTGGAAATGTAAATGGCTTGAATTGTAAAGGGAATTGGGAGTTGGATTTGCAGAAATTAAACAAGGAAAAGTAAAATTGCAACAAGCAGAGAAGTAGAGAATGATTTAGATCAAACCGGATCTTGAACAGAAAAGTAAATGAGCATGGAAAGCATTAAACAGAATGTAAAGTTGGAATTTAGATCTCAGGACCCAAGAGACTAGAAAACCAAGTCTAGATCTCAATGCCTTCCTAGATCCAACAAGAACAATAGCAAGGAAATTGTAAATTGCAAAGAGATTAAATGAAGAAGCAAGTAACCGAAATGGAAATTAAACTGCAGTGAAAATAAACAGAGAGATCCAAGGTGAGATTAAAACAGAATTCCTTCAATTCTCCAACCCAAGATCCAAGACAATTGTAATTGAAATTGAAAGTAATAAACTAAGAGGAAGAGAATGGAATTCTCCTTCCCCAAACTAAGAAATTCAAGATCACCCAGTAACTAAAACCCCCTGAAAATTCAAAAGGAAAGCTCTATGAAAAATAATAAAAGGGAGCTCTCCGAATAACTTGAATTATAGCCTATTTATACACTTTCTTCAATTGATCTTCAAGCCTTGAGTTGGGCCCTTGCTCTTGGTGGAATTGGGTTGAAAGAGGCCTTGGTTAATTGCTCTTGAAGTTTGGAGAGAAACCCAAGTGAACCATTTGAACCGGATTTGAGTTTTGCAAAGTTGGAGTAAAAGTTTGAGTCAAAGTTAGGGGTCTAACTTTGAGGCTAACTTTTCATATCAGAAAGCCCAATTTACTGATGCCAACGTTGGTGCCAAAGTTAGGGGTCTAACTTTGTCTCCAACGTTGGCCACTCCTTATGCACCAATGGCGCCAACGTTAGCCCCAAAGTTAGGGGTCTAACGTTGGCGCAAACGTGAGTAACCCCTGGGAGGAATTTTCATGCCAACGTTAGCCTCCAAGTTAGGGGGCTAACATTGGCGCAAACGTGGGTGGCCCTGGGAGGAAAATTTTCATGCCAACGTTAGCCTCCAAGTTAGGGGGCTAACGTTGGCGCAAATGTTGAGCAGCCCAGGAATGTTTTTCAAATTCTCACGTTAGCCTCCAAGTTAGGGGTCTAACTTTGAGGCTAACTTTTCACCCAAAAGTTTGTGCCAAAGTTTGAGGGCTAACTTCAAGTCCAACTTTATGCTTCCTGGTTCAATTCCACTTGTTTCATTGTCCTCTCTTTGCTTCTAGCCATTCCTTCTTACTTCAACCTTTCTCCAAGCTTTCTTCACCTATCATTAATCAACCAAACACATCAAAGCTATGCTCAAAATCATGAGATATTCAATCTATCATAATATGCAACAATTATAGCAAAAAATCTCATGAAAAAGCATGAATTTATCTATGGTTGACTAAATTAAAGGAAGCATGAAAATCTACCTAATTGGCTTGCTTATGGCTCAAGAAAGTGCATAATTCAAGTGAAAACAAAAGAAAAAGACTAGTGAAACTAGGCTAAGATGACTTGTCATCAGTTAGGTAGCTAGGATCTAGATAGTGGATTTAGGCCTGATAATTGCACCGTTCCTGTTACCTGTTTATCTGTTCTGCAATTTTATTCTGGATGTGTTTTTCATATTGTTCATATGCTATGTTCATGCTGCTAGACTATTCTTTACTATTCCTACTGTTTGTGACTGTTTGCAGCATTTGTTAATCTCATATGAACTGTTTTTCTTGATATCGATTTTCCGGGAACGTCCAATTTTAGCCGGAATGCTGCCCAATTTTCTGCAAATTACTTTTCCTTCTACATTCAAGTATTGGTTTTGAAAATTCTCATTTTTGAACTGCTCCATGAATACCAAACCTATTCTTGAATGCATGAGCCCACATTCTTTTTATTTTTGATTTCCTGGTCAATAATTTGAATTCTTAATGATGTGATTTTACTTTTTACTACTCCTATATCTATATGAATCATCATCAATACCCTGTTATTCCTGCTTGCATATGAGTTGACTGTTGTTTAAAATTGTGAAATTCTTGTTACTTAGAAACCAATCTTCATGCCACTTACTCTGACTTCCTTTTTATTAACTCACTGATTTTTAACTTTCTAACTTCCCACTTTACCTTTTCACTACTTCTTTCAATTAATTTCACTCATGGCATGATTATTATTTTTCTATTTAACAAGCTTTCCACTTCTAACATATTTTGGAATGTGATTTCTCATCTCAACTTTTCAACTCCAAAACAATCCAAAATATACATTTACTTAACTCGTTTCATTTTTCTACTGCTCCTTTGCCACTTACTGACTATCTTGTTATTTACCTACTTGTTCTCCTGCTTTTACTCCTCAATTATATCTTGGAAATTTTATTTTTCAGGATGTCTGGCTCTCAAGGCAGGGAAAAGGGCAAAGTCACCACTGGCAAACGGAAAAGAGGTGAATCCTTTGGTTCCATCCTTGGCATCTTACATGATGATTCCTGGCGGGAGAAGAACTTTACCCCGCAGGAAAAGGCTGATCAGTTGGTACCTTCATCTGACCCGGTAAAATTTGCAAACAAATACTATGAGCTGAAATACCCGACCTTTGCCACCGCCAGGAACCTACACCTGGAAAGGACCCTCAAAATTCCAGAAGAACTCCAGCAGTACACCTCAGATCAGATCAAACAGAGAGGCTGGTTCTTCCTGGAGAGGAACCTAACGAAGGTCAACTCATCCTGGGTTAGAGAATTCTACAGTAACTACTTTCTATCTTCCCTGGATGCAGTACAGCTCAGAGGCAAACAGATTCTGGTTACTGAGGAAGCAATTGAAGAACTCCTCCATCTTCCACCTAAATCAGATCAGTCAGATGGTTACCAGAAAGCTAAGAAAGATATAAGATTCATGAGGTTTTATTGGAATGCAGTAAAGAAGGACATCACTCTTGATCCTACTGTTCCTTGGGTCATGGGAACTAGCACATTGGTACCAAAGGGAATCAGGGTTATATATCTGAATGATGAGGCTCAACTATGGCAACAGATTCTGAGCAACTATGGGATACCGAGCACTCATGAGACGGAGGTGCCAGCTGCTATAATTACCCTCATCTGGTGTGTGATGACGGGTAAGGACCTTTATCTACCTCGCTTCATCCGGCATTACATGGCCAGGGTCCATGTTAGAGGCACCCTCTCTTTTCCTTACCAGATTACTTAGTTGGGTCGTCGAGCTGAGGTACCTTGGGAGGCTGTTGATGAAAAGCCCCTGCCGCAGAGTGCCAAAAGATTATCCCTCACAGTCGGAAGTTCCTGGCTTTCGGCTACCGCCCTCCATTTCTCACTGACACCACTGAGGTAGCCACCCCTTCAGCTACCCCTTCTGCTTCCACTGGCCTAGCACCACCCACTGCACCCCCACATGCTCTTGAGCCCGTCTACCGTCTGGTGCACCGACTCTTTGACCGCCTAGATCAGTTGGAGCGCCATCATCAGCAGTAGTTTGAGAGATCTGACCGTCGCACTAGGTGACTTTTTGAGAGGTCTGAGCATTGCCACAAGCGATGCTATGAGCACCTCAAGCTGATGATCCGCTTTGGTGGTGACATTCCCTCCGAGTCCGACACCCCCTTCGACACATCTGAGGAGGAGGCACCTACCTAGGCTGAACAGGGAGACCCCAGCCACACTGCACCACATCATGAGGAGCACCACCAGCTATAGACCACAGATCCCGAGATTCTTATCCAGTCAGATCCTCCTCTACAGCAGACAGATTTTCCAACACTCATCCAGTCTGCAGCTCCTCAGATCACCACCGAGACACCGGCCACCCATCCTTCCGGAGATGACACTCCTTCACACCAGACTTGAGTGAGCTTCGAGGACGATGCTATTATTGTTGCCATCTCTGGCATATATTCATTTTGGTGAACTACTACAGACTCTCTTCTTATTTTGTCTATTTTCGGTAAATTTGCACATTTCTCTCTTTTACTTTTATTGTACTTTTTGCATTATGCACTTTGGACTGTATATACATCTTGGATATTTTAGCTCGATTTGCACCTTAGTTTACTAGTTATATATTAAGTGGATTAATTAGTATAGTTTACCCTTTTTAGCATATGGTAGTTGATTTGATTGAAAATAAAAAGGAAGTAAGCTAGAGACCTTAACAGAATCAATCCACACACCTTGTATATATAGCATTACATGTTAGTTAGTTAATAACATTTCATCAAGGATGAACACTAAAACTTTAAAGCCATCCAATATATTTTACATTGAGTTGAATGGAAACTCTTAAATTTCTACTTGCATGACATACATAACTAATATATGATTTATGAGCTTGAGAACACACAGCCTGTGAGTTTTGAGCTTAATTGTATGGTTACATTCAGACCATAATTTTTATTCCTGTGTGCTTCGTCCTTCTTTTTTATTCTGGTATTCTTTACTTTGCTTTAATCTATATGTCTAATATAGAATATAGATACATACCAAGATAGGTTTGAGGCCATATTTGATTATTAACTCACTTATCCCAAATAAAGCCTACCTTTTATGCCATCCTTGTTAGCCCCCTTGAACTTTTTAATCCCCTTCTATTTTATAACCACATTACTAGCCTTAAGCAGAAAAACAAAATCAAAATCCCAAGTTGAATCCTTGGTTAGCTTAAGATAGAAATTGTGTATAATTGAAGTGTGGGGAATTTTATGCGAACATAGGATGATAGAAAAAGTAGGAAATTAAATTGAACAAGTTATGTAAAAATTTGGGAAGCATGCTCATGTGAAATCAAAATAATTAAATTACCATGTGCATTGATAACAAAAATGAAAATAATAAAAAAATAGAAAAAAAATTTATTAAGTAATTAAATAAGGGGATACAAAAAAAAATTTATTACCCCAAATGCAAAATAAAAAGAATCAATACACATGGGACAAAATTCAAAAATAAGTTTGATACATGAGCATGTAATACACAAGTGAAAAAAAATTTTGGGTAGCTAGGTAAAGCATTTTAAATTGTATAAAGTATGTATATGTTAGGTGAGATCCTAGACTAATCAAGGATTCACTTATTAGCTCACTTAGCCTTACACATATACCCTTACCTCTACCTTGGCCCTATTACAACTTTGAAAAGACCTCATGATTTTTGTATGTCTATATTCTATAATTGTTGATTGGTTAGATGAAGAACAAAGTTATAAAAAGCATGGATAAAAAGAAGAATAGAGTGATTAACCTAATAAACACTGAGTGACTAGAGAGTAAACACCAAATCCAGTGAGGGTTCAATAGCTCATCATCATATATCTCTACCTCTATTGTTAATTGTCTTGCAAGTTTGAAAAATATTTTATTTACCCATCTCAATTGTAAAAGTGCTTTAACATTATCTAAGGTTGGCTATGCGTATATGATTCCTTGAAAATGTGAATTAATTAAACTACATGTAAAGCTTTATATATAGGTGAATATTAACTAGATTTGCATAACTCATTTAGGTAGTTGCATCTAGGATAGATTGCATTGCATGAGATTCCACCACTTTACCTTATTCTTTATCTTGGATTTAGCATGAGGACATGCTATTGTTTAAGTGTGGGGAGGTTGATTAACCCATATTTTATGATGTATATTGAGCTCAATTTAAGTGATTTATTCAACCCTTCACCTACTTATTCATGTAAATTTCATGGTTTCACTTTCTCTTCTTTATTATGTGATATATGAGAAAATATGTTCCTTATACTTTAAAATAATCAAATTTAATTATCCTTTATTACCATTCGATGCCGTGATTTGTGTGTTGAGTACTTTCAGGTTTTATAGGGAAGGAATGATTTAAAAGATGGAAAAGAAACATACAAAAATGGAAAGAAAGCACAAATTGGAGTTTTGGAGCGACTGGCAGTAACGCGTCCGTATGGACGACGCGAACGCGTGGTTTGCACAAAAGGGAATTGACGTGAGCGCATGGATGAGGCGAACGCGTGACTTACGAAATACAACTGACGTGAGCGCATGACTGACGCAACCGCGTGGAAGAGCAACACTCCGGGTGACGCGACCGCGTGACCCAGGCAGACGCGTGACGTGCGTGATCTGCAGAATTTGCAGATCTCGTTTTCAGCTATTTTGGGCCCTTTTTTGGCCCAGATCTAAATCCAAGAGGCACAGATTAGAAGTTATGAAGTGGGGGAATGCATTCATACAGGAGGACAATGAGATAGCGAGTAATTTTCACTTTTCATAGTTTAGATGTAGTTTTTAGAGAGAGAGGCTCTCTCCTCTCTCTTAGGATTTAGGATTAGGATTTCTATTAGGATTAGGATTGTTTCTTCATATCAGGTTCAATATTCCTTTATTTTGACTTCTCTTATTTTTAATTATATATGTTGCCAATTTGGCTTAATGAAATTCATGTTATGATTTTCTTAATTAATATTATTTGAGGTATTTCAGACTTATGATTGTTTTCTCTAAATTTATGTTATTGATGCTTGGGCTCTATCCAAATTATTTTCATTCAAGTAGATTTTATTCCCTTTTGGCCTTGGTTGATTAATTGGTAACTCTTGAGTTGTCAAACTCATTGTTGACTGAAAATTGGGATTCTTCAAGAATTAACTTGAGTTCAAATAACTCTAGCCTTTTCCAAGGAAAGACTAGGACCTGAGGAACCAAACTTATTCCATCCACTTGACTTACCTTCATAGTTAGAGGTTAACTTAGTGGGAGAAAAATTCAATTCTCATCACAATTGATAAGGATAACTGGGATAGGACTTCTAGTTTTCATACCTTGCCAAGAGTTTATTTTACAGTTATTTATTTATTTTACCTGTCAATTAACATACTTCTTCCTTACTTTCAAAATCCCCAATTCACAAGACTCATAACCAATAATAAGAACACACCTCCCTACAATTCCTTGAGAAGACGACCCAACGTTTAAATACTTCGGTTATCAATTTTATCAGGGGTTTGTTACTTGTGACAACCAACACGTTTGTACGAAGGGATTTTCTGTTGGTTTAGAATCTATACTTACAACGCGACTATATTTTTACAAAATTCTTTACTAGTAAAAATCCCAACGTCACTAGGATTAAGAATCAAGAAGTTCTATCCTTGTCATTAATCTAAACATAACAATTATCAAGAGTAATCCTATTATGTTATCTCCAACATCGAAAGAAGGTCAAGTAGGCATAATTGATTTCAATTCACAAATTGATGCACGAAAACTTGTCTCTCAACAAATTTCCTTTCGGCAAGTATATCGAATTGTCGTCAAGTAAAAACTCACAATAGAGTGAGGTCGAATCCCATAGGGATTGATTGGTCAAGCAACTTTAGTTGGAAGAGTTTGCTAGTTGAGCTAAACAGAATTGTAGTTGAGAATTGTAGGAAATTAAATGGCAGGAAAGTAAATTGCAGAAAATAAAATGCAGAATCTTAAATGGGGATTTGGGGAGATGAACATGGAAATAAATGGCAGAAAGTAAAGAGAATGGGTAAGACCAGAGATGGGGGATTCATTGGGCTTAGGAGATGTTGCATTCTTTGGATCAAGTTCATTCTCATCTCTTCCTCAATCAATACATTCATTGATCTCCTTGGCACTCTTAAGTGATTGGATCCCAATTCCTTGGCAATCCAATCTCTCTAAGTTTGAACAATTTCCCAATTCCTTGATTTAATTGCTCATGGGAAGAGATGAAGTATGGTCACTGATTATACCACATGTATTTCCAAATAAAAGTGTTGGGAGGATTACATGTCACTATATCCGCCCAAAACCCAATTTGGTCCAAAATGAGAAAGCATTTCTAGCATGATCTCCTCATCCCTTTTCCAAGGCTCAGAGGAGATCCAATTATGGAGAGTTTATTTTTCAAGAAAACTAACCAATTAGATTAAGATCGAAAGCTTTCTAGTAAATCAAGAGAAAAAAAAAAGAGGAAGAAGAATGAAAACTATAATTGATCCATCAAATTACAACAGAGCTCCGTAACCCAATGAAAGGGGTTTAGTTGTTCATAGCTCTGGAAATGGAAATGAAAAATGGTAGAACAGAATACATTCCTCTCAAAACTAGAAAATGCAGAAAGTAAATATACAGAGTGTAGTTCTCCAAAAGTGCCAAGCTTCTCTATAGTTCAAAACTACTCCTATATATACTACTCTTCTTGATTTTCTAGTGAGTTCTTCAAGTCTTGGATATGGGCCTTTGATCTTGAGTTGAAGCAGTTACAATCTTCAGTGGGCTCAGATTTGTTTGCAGAAAAGTGTGAGTTAGGTATGGGCGTTAATTAGGACGTTAGTGGCGTTAACGTTAAGTAAGGATGTGGGTTCGAGAACGTTAGTGACAATCACCTTTTCCACTAACGTTCTAACCCAAAATGATCAACGTTAACTTCAACGTTAGTGGCACTAACGTGACCACTACCGTTGCCTTTTGGTCCTTCACAAATGTTATTCGGAATTACTTTTTCCAATAATTTTGTCTTGTGCTCCCTTTCCCTACTGATGAGTGGATAATTTGTACGCTTTTTGGCATTGTTTTTAGTATGTTTTTGGTAGTTTTAGTTGAGTTTTTATTATATTTTTATTAGTTTTTAGTTAAAATTCACTTTTCTGGAATTTACTATGAGTTTGTGTGTTTTTCTGTGATTTCAGGTATTTTCTGGCTGAAATTGAGGGATCTGAGCAAAAATCTGATCCAGAGACTCAAAAGGACTGCAGATGCTGTTGGATTCTGACCTCCCTGCACTCGAAGTGGATTTTCTGGAGCTACAGAAGTCCAATTGGCGCGCTCTCAACGGCGTTGGAAAGTAGACATCCTGGGCTTTCCAGCAATATATGATAGTCCATACTTTGCCCAAGATTTGATGGCCCAAACCGGCGTTCAAAGTCACCTCAAGAAATTCCAGCGTTAAACGCTGGAACTGGCACCTAATTGGGAGTTAAACGCCCAAACTGGCATAAAAGCTGGCGTTTAACTCCAAGAAGAGTCTCTACACGAAATTGCTTCATTGCTCAGCCCAAGCACACACCAAGTGGGCCCGGAAGTGGATTTTTATGTCATTTACTCATCTCTGTAAACCTTAGGCTACTAGTTTCTTATAAATAGGACCTTTCACTATTGTATTTTCATCTTTGGATTGTTTTTGATCCTTTGATCATCTTCGGACATCTAGTTCTTAGATCATTGGGAGGCTGGCCATTCGGCCATGCCTAGACCTTATGCTTATGTATTTTCAACGGTGGAGTTTCTACACACCATAGATTAAGGTGTGGAGCTCTGCTGTACCTCGAGTATTAATGCAATTACTATTGTTCTTCCATTCAATTCCGCTTGTTCTTGTTCTAAGATATCACTTGTTCCTCAACTTGATGAATGTGATGATCCGTGACACTCATCATCATTCTCACCTATGAACAAGGTGACTGACAACCATTTTTGTTCTACAAGCAACCAAGGCTCTAGTGAATATCTCTTGGATTCTTTAATCGGAATCTTCGTGGTATAGGCAGGACCTGATGGCGGCATTCAAGAGAATCCGGAAGGTCTAAACCTTGTCTGTGGTATTCTGAGTAGGATTCAATGATTGAATGACTGTGACGTGCTTCAAACTCCTGAGGGCGGGGCGTTAGTGACAGACGCCAAAAGAATCACTGGATTCTATTCCGGTATGATTGAGAACCGACAGATGAATTCCGCTATGCTGTGACCAGAGCATATGCAATCGTTTTCAATGAGAGGATGGGAGGTAGCTGCTGACAACAGTGAAACCCTACACGAGCTTGCCATGGAAAGGAGTAAGAAGGATTGGATGAAGGCAGTAGGAAAGCAGAGAGACGGAAGGGAAGGCATCTTCATGCGCTTATCTGAAGTTCCTACCAATGAATTACATAAGTATCTCTATCTTTATCTTTATGCTTAATTCGTTTATCACTATACCCATTTGAGTCTGCCTGACTGAGATTTACAAGGTGACCATAGCTTGCTTCATACCAACAATCTCCGTGGGATCGACCCTTACTCACGTAAGGTATTACTTGGACGACCCAGTGCACTTGCTGGTTAGTTGTGCGAAGTTGTAGTGATCACAATTTCGCGCACCAAGTTTTTGGCGCCGTTGCCGGGGATTGTTTGTGTATGGACAACTGATGGTTCATCTTGTTGCTTAGATTAGGTATTTTTTTTCTTCAGAGTTCTTAAGAATGAATTCTAGTGTTTCAAGGTGATGTTCTTATCATCACCAAGGCTGATTGATTCTCATCAATTTAGCTCTTGAATGCAATGTCCTGCTGAAGCTTGGCCGGCCATGTCTAATTCCTTTAGACTAAAGCTTTAGACTAACATTGCATGATTCCTGGAAATTCTCATTAAGAATTTTGATACCTTTATTTTCCTTTTCACTTAATTTTCGAAAAAGCACAAAAAAAAATTTATAAAATCATAAAATCCAAAAATATTTTCTTGTTTAAGTCTAGTGTCTCATTTTAAGTTTGGTGTCAATTGCATGTTTCTGTTCTTCTTGCATTTTTCGAATTTATGCATGTGTCTTAATTAATCTTCAAGTTGTTCTTGATGATTTTCTTGTTTTGATCTTTGAATTCTATTGACTTGAGTGTTTTGTTGTTTCTCATATGCATTCTCATTTCATTAGTGTCAGTAGTATACAAACTGCTAAGTTTGGTGTCTTGCATGCATTGTTATTTGATTTTATTTGCATTTTGATTATTCCTCATTATTAAAAATCCAAAAATATTTTTTAATTTGTGTCTTTTCAAGTCAATAATACAAAGAATTGAAGATTCAAAACATGCTGCAGAGGAATTATACAGAAAAAGCTGAGCATTCAAAAATGCCCAGTGAAGAAGACAGACTGGCGTTTAAATGCCAGCCAGGGTACCTGGTTGGGCGTTTAACGCCCAAAGAGGTAGCATTTTGGGCGTTAAACGCCAGAATGTATACCATTCTGGGCGTTTAACGCCAGGATGGTGCTAGGGGGAAGATTTTGTTTTTCAAATCAATTTTTCAATCAAATCTTTTTCAAAATCAATTTCTTTCCTTTTTCAAAGATACTTACTAACAATTAATGATTTGATTGAACATTTTTTGCCTTTTCTGTTAAGGAAGGTTTTATGTTTGATTCATATCTTTTCTTGTTAGGCAAGTCATTAATTTTTAAAATCATATCTTTTCAAATTGTTTTCAAATCATATCTTTTAAAATTGTTTTCAAATCATTTTTTCTCAATCACATTTTTTTTTAAACCAATCATATCTTCTTAATCACATCTTTTTCAAAATAGTTTTCAATCAAATCTTTTTAACTTCTAATTTCAAAATCTTTTTCAAAAATCACTTGATTTCTTTTCCACTTTCAATTTTCGAAAATTATCAACATCTTTTTAATTGAATTTTCGAAAATTCTCTTCCCTCCTTCCCACCTCCTTCTATTTATGGAGTACTACTCCTTCTTAATGCACAATTTGAACTCTATCTAATCAAGTTCGAATTCTTCTACCTTATCTTCTTCTATTTTTCTTTTCCTCTGACACTTCAAGGAATCTCTATACTGTGACATAGAGGATTCCACATTTTCTTGTTCTCTTCTCTTTCATATGAGCAGGAGCAGAGACAAAGGCATTCTTGTTGAAGCTGATCCTGAACCTGAAAGGACCTTGAAGAGAAAGCTAAGAGAAGCCAAAGCACAACTCTCTTTAAAGGACCTGACCGAATTCTTCAAGGAAGAAGAACACATGGCAGCTGAAAACAACAACAATGCCAACAATGCAAGGAAGGTGCTGGGTGACTTTACTGCACCTACTCCCGACTTCTATGGGAGAAGCATCTCTGTCCCTGCCATTGGAGCAAACAACTTTGAGCTTAAACCTCAATTAGTTTCTCTAATGCAACAGAATTGCAAGTTCCATGGACTTCCAATGGAAGATCCTCATCAGTTCTTAGCTGAATTCTTGCAAATCTGTGACACAGTCAAGACTAATGGGGTAGACCCTGAGGTCTATAGACTGATGCTATTCCCTTTTGCTGTGAGAGACAGAGCTAGGACATGGTTGGACTCTCAACCTAAAGAAAGCCTGGACTCTTGGGAAAAGCTAGTCAATGCCTTCTTGGCAAAGTTCTTTCCACCTCAAAGATGGAGTAAGCTTAGAGTGGAAGTCCAAACCTTCAGACAGAAGGATGGAGAATCCCTCTATGAAGCTTGGGAAAGATACAAACAATTAATCAGAAAATGTCCCTCAGACATGCTTTCTGAATGGAGCATCATAGGTATTTTCTATGATGGTCTCTCTGAACTATCCAAGATGTCTTTGGATAGCTCTGCTGGAGGATCTCTTCATCTGAAGAAGACGCCTACAGAGGCTCAAGAACTAATTGAAATGGTTGCAAATAACCAATTCATGTACACTTCTGAAAGGAATCCTGTGAACAATGGGACAAATCAGAAGAAAGGAATTCTTGAGATTGATGCTCTGAATGCCATACTGGCTCAGAACAAGATATTGACTCAACAAGTCAATTTGATTTCTCAAAGTCTGTCTGGAATGCAAAATGCACCAAGCAGTACTAAGGAAGCTTCATCGGAGGAAGAAGCTTATGATCCTGAAAATCCTTCAATGGAAGAGGTGAATTACCTAGGAGAACCCTATGGAAACACCTACAATTCTTCATGGAGAAATCACCCAAATTTCTCGTGGAAGAATCAAGAGAGACCTCAACAAGGTTTCAATAACAATAATGGTGGAAGAAACAGGTTTAGCAATGGCAAGCCTTTTCCATCATCTTCTCAGCAACAGACAGAGAGTTCTAAGCAGAGTACTTCTGACTTAGCAACAATGGTCTCTGATCTAATAAAGACCACTCAAAGTTTCATGACTGAAACAAGGTCCTCCATTAGGAATTTGGAAGGACAAGTGGGTCAGCTGAGTAAGAAAGTTACTGAACTCCCTCCTAGTACTCTCCCAAGTAATACAGAAGAAAATCCAAAAGGAGAGTGCAAGGCCATCAACATGGCCGAATTCTGGAAGGAAGAAGAGGCAGAGGACGCCACTGAGGAAGACCTCACTGGACATCCACTGGCCTCTAATGAGTTCCCCAATGAGGAACCATGGGAATCTGAGGCTCAAGATGAGACCATAGAGATTCCATTGGACTTACTTCTCCCATTCATGAGCTCTGATGAGTATTCTTCCTCTGAAGAGGATGAGTATATCACTGAAGAGCAAGTTGCTAAATACCTTGGAGCAATCATGAAGCTAAATGACAAGTTATTTGGAAATGAGACTTGGGAGGATGAACCCCCTTTGCTCACCAAAGAACTGGATGACTTGTCTAGGCAGAAACTGCCTCAAAAGAGGCAGGATCATGGGAAATTTTCTATACCTTGTACCATAGGCACCATGACCTTCAAGAAGGCCTTGTGTGACTTAGGGTCAAGTGTAAACCTCATGCCCCTCTCTGTAATGGAGAAATTAGGGATCTTTGAGGTGCAAGCTGCAAAAATCTCACTAAAGATGGCAGACAACTCAAGAAAACAAGCTTAGGGACTTGTAGAGAATGTTTTGGTTAAGATTGAGGACCATTACATCCCTACTGATTTCTTGAGTCCTAGAGACTGGGAAGTGCATGGATGAATCCATCATCCTTGGCAAACCCTTCCTAGCCACAGCAAAGGCTGTGATTGATGTTGATAGAGGAGAGTTGATCATTCAAGTGAATGAAGAATCCTTGGTGTTTAAGGCCCAAGGACATCCCTCTATCATCATGGAGAGGAAGCATGAAGAGCTTCTCTCAAAACAGAGCCAAGCAGAGCCCCCACAGTCAAACTCTAAGTTTGGTGTTGGGAGGCCACAACCAAACTCTAAGTTTGGTGTTGAACCCCCACATTCAAACTCTAAGTTTGGTGTTGGGAGGTTCCAACACGGTTCTGAGTATTTCTGAGGCTCCATGAGAGTCCTCTGTCAAGCTAATGACATTAAAGAAGCGCTTGTTGGGAGGCAACCCAATGTTTTATAGTTAACTATTTTCTTTTGTTATTTTATCTTTTTTGTAGGTTGATGATCATAAGAAGTCACAAAAACAATGAAAAAAGCAAAAACAGAATGAAAAACAGGAAGAAAAATAGCACACCCTGGAGGAAGAAGCTGCTGGCGTTTAAACGCCAGTAAGCCTAGCAGTTGGGCGTTTAACGCCCAGTCTGGCACCATTCTGGGCGTTTAACG
This sequence comes from Arachis stenosperma, assembly GCF_014773155.1. NCBI lineage: Eukaryota > Viridiplantae > Streptophyta > Magnoliopsida > Fabales > Fabaceae > Arachis > Arachis stenosperma. The sequence goes on along the minus strand of NC_080380.1, from coordinate 107,779,136 downwards.
CCAGAAAGGGGCACCAGACTGGCGTTAAACGCCAGAAAAGGGCTAGAACCTGGCGTTAAAACGCCAGGAATGGGCACCAGCCCGGCGTTTAACGCCAGAATTGGCTCAAAACGTGATTTTTGATGCCATTTGGTGCAGGGATGACTTTTCCTTGACACCTAAGGATCTGTGGACCCCACAGGATCCCCACAAACCCCTCACCTATCAAATCCCATCTCTCTCTTCACCACTCACCTCCATAAAACCCCACTTACCTCACCATCCAAATTCAAACCACTACTTCTTCCCCTTTTGGCCTAACCACAAAGCCATCTCCCTCTCCTCCATTTCTTCTTCTTCTACTCTCTTCTTTCTTCTTTTGCTCGAGGACGAGCAAACCTTTTAAGTTTGGTGTGGTAAAAGCATTGCTTTTTGTTTTTCCATAACCATTTATGGCATCCAAAGCCGGTTCAACTGAGAAGGCATGACCTCAAGCCCATCACTAAGAAGAAGATGGAGCAAACAAGAGACCCCTCTCATCAAGAAATTCCTGAGATACCTCAAGGGATGCACTTTCCTCCACAAGACTACTGGGAGCAAATTAACACCTCCCTAGGAAAATTAAGTTCCAACATGGGACAACTAAGGGTGGAGCACCAAGAACACTCCATCATCCTCCATGAAATTAGAGAAGATCAAAGAATCATGAGAGAGGAGCAACAAAGACAAGGAAGAGACATTGAGGAGCTCAAGCACCCCATAGGATCTTCAAGAGGAAGAAAGAGCCGCCATCACTAAGGTGGACCCGTTCTTTGATTTCCTTGTTCTTTATTCTTCTGTTTTTCGAATTTTATGCTTATGTTTATCCATGTTTGTGTCTTATGATCATTAGTGTCTTAGTGTCTATGCCTTAAAGCTATGAATATGAATCCATCACCTTTCTTAAATGAAAACTGTTTTTATCACAAAAGAACAAGAAGTACAGGATTTCAAATTCATCTTTAAAACTAGCTTAATTGGTTTGATGTGGTGACAATACTTGTTGTTTTCTGAATGTATGCTTAAACAGTGCATATGTCTTTTGAATTTGTGGTTCATGAATGTTAAAATTGTTGGCTCTTGAAAGAATGATGAAAAAGGAGACATGTTACTGAGGATCTGAAAAATCATAAAAATGATTCTTGAAGCAAGAAAAAGCAGTGAATACAAATAAAAAAAAAAAGAGAAAAAGAAGGAGAAAAACGAAAAAAAAGGGGAGAAAGAGAAAAAGAAAGAAAAAGAAAGAAATAAAGTTGTGATCCAAGGCAATAAGAGTGTGCTTAAGAACCCTGGACACCTCTAATTGGGGACTTTAGCAAAGCTGAGTCACAATCTGAAAAGGTTCACCCAATTATGTGTCTGTGGCATGTATGTATCCGGTGGTAATACTGGAAGACAGAGTGCTTTGGGCCACGGCCAAGACTCAATAAGTAGCTGTGTTCAAGAATCATCATACTTAACTAGGAGAATCAATAACACTATCTGGATTCTGAGTTCCTAAAGAAGCCAATCATTCTGAATTTCAAAGGATAAAGTGAGATGCCAAAACTGTTCGGAGGCAAAAAGCTACTAGTCCCGCTCATCTAATTTGGAGCTATGTTTCATTGATAATTTGGAGTCTATAGTATATTCTCTTCTTTTTATCTTATTTGATTTTCAGTTGCTTGGGGACAAGCAACAATTTAAGTTTGGTGTTGTGATGAGCGGATAATTTGTACGCTTTTTGGCATTGTTTTTAGTATGTTTTTGGTAGTTTTAGTTGAGTTTTTATTATATTTTTATTAGTTTTTAGTTAAAATTCACTTTTCTGGACTTTACTATGAGTTTGTGTGTTTTTCTGTGATTTCAGGTATTTTCTGGCTGAAATTGAGGGATCTGAGCAAAAATCTGATCCAGAGACTCAAAAGGACTACAGATGCTGTTGGATTCTGACCTCCCTGCACTCGAAGTGGATTTTCTGGAGCTACAGAAGCCCAATTGGCGCGCTCTCAACGGCGTTGGAAAGTAGACATCCTGGGCTTTCCAGCAATATATGATAGTCCATACTTTGCCCAAGATTTGATGGCCCAAACCGGCGTTCAAAGTCACCTCAAGAAATTCCAGCGTTAAACGCCGGAACTGGCACCTAATTGGGAGTTAAACGCCCAAACTGGCATAAAAGCTGGCGTTTAACTCCAAGAAGAGTCTCTACACGAAATTGCTTCATTGCTCAGCCCAAGAACACACCAAGTGGGCCCGGAAGTGGATTTTTATGTCATTTACTCATCTCTGTAAACCTTAGGCTACTAGTTTCTTATAAATAGGACCTTTCACTATTGTATTTTCATCTTTGGATTGTTTTTGATCCTTTGATCATCTTCGGACATCTAGTTCTTAGATCATTGGGAGGCTGGCCATTCGGCCATGCCTAGACCTTATGCTTATGTATTTTCAACGGTGGAGTTTCTACACACCATAGATTAAGGTGTGGAGCTCTGCTGTACCTCGAGTATTAATGCAATTACTATTGTTCTTCCATTCAATTCCGCTTGTTCTTGTTCTAAGATATCACTTGTTCCTCAACTTGATGAATGTGATGATCCGTGACACTCATCATCATTCTCACCTATGAACAAGGTGACTGACAACCATTTTTGTTCTACAAGCAACCAAGGCTCTAGTGAATATCTCTTGGATTCTTTAATCGGAATCTTCGTGGTATAGGCAGGACCTGATGGCGGCATTCAAGAGAATCCGGAAGGTCTAAACCTTGTCTGTGGTATTCTGAGTAGGATTCAATGATTGAATGACTGTGACGTACTTCAAACTCCTGAGGGCGGGGCGTTAGTGACAGACGCCAAAAGAATCACTGGATTCTATTCCGGTCTGATTGAGAACCGACAGATGAATTCCGCTATGCTGTGACCAGAGCATATGCAATCGTTTTCAATGAGAGGATGAGAGGTAGCTACTGACAACAGTGAAACCCTACACGAGCTTGCCATGGAAAGGAGTAAGAAGGATTGGATGAAGGCAGTAGGAAAGCAGAGAGACGGAAGGGAAGGCATCTTCATGCGCTTATCTGAAGTTCCTACCAATGAATTACATAAGTATCTCTATCTTTATCTTTATGCTTAATTCGTTTATCACTATACCCATTTGAGTCTGCCTGACTGAGATTTACAAGGTGACCATAGCTTGCTTCATACCAACAATCTCCGTGGGATCGACCCTTACTCACGTAAGGTATTACTTGGACGACCCAGTGCACTTGCTGGTTAGTTGTGCGAAGTTGTAGTGATCACAATTTCGCGCACCACCTACGTTAGAGTTCACGTTAGTATAACTAACGTGACTCCTAACGTGGGCATGCCTAAGCTTCGAGAGCGTTAGTGACACTTACCTTTGTCACTAACGCTCCAAACGCCCCTCCTTCCCACGTTAGAGTTCACATTAATTAGATTAACGTGGTAGTGATTGCCATCTCCAATGTTAGTGACAAAGGTGAGTGTCACTAACTTTGGCTTATCATGCTTAGCTCCACGTTATCTCTCACGTTAGTGGTCTTAACATGACCACTAACATGGGCACTCTTGGGTTGGTCCAACATTTGTGACAAAGGTGAGTGTCACTAATGTTGGTGATTGGTTCTTCATCCCACGTTAGAGTTCACATTAATTGGATTAACGTGACTTTTAACCTGGCTTCATTGTGCCTTTGTGGAACGTTAGTGGCAATCACTTTTACCATTAACGTTGGAGCTCCTCTTCCTCATCTACATTAGCTACCACGTTAATGTAGTTAACGTTGTAACTAACGTGGGCTATGATGGCTTCGAGGGCGTTATTGGCGATCACTTTTTCCATTAACGCTACAAGTTTGTTCCCATTCCACGTTAGGGGTCACGTTACTTAGATTAACGTGGCTGCTTCTTGCTTCTTTTGTCCTAAAATCAAGCAATTAAGGTGCATCAAAGCTCTGTTCAAAGTCATGAGATTAAGCATCATCAATTATATCATACAATTCCTGCATAATCCTCATGAAATCATGTAAAGTTCACAATAATTGCTTGAATCAAGGTGTAAGTGTATTTTCATCCGAAACTTGCTTATTTACTAAAAAAATGCATGAAACTACCCTAAAACAGTAAAGAAAAGGTCAGTGAAACTGGCCAAGATGCCCTGGCATCACAACACCAAACTTAAAGCTTGCTTGTCCCTAAGCAAGTACTGAAATACAGGAAAGATGAATGAAAGAACAAGATAACCAATTCATTGATATATAAGTCAAATTGTTGGTTTATGGGGTTTCATGCATAGCAACTTAGGTTCATTCCTTCACTGGTTTTCAGGCCTTTATCATGCCCTTGAACACTCACTTGATTGCATCCTTTGAGACTTCCTAATTGTTGATCATCCCTTCTTTTCTAGGTTTTATTGCATTCTTTTTAGGCTAAGTGCTCTGTTAGAGGATGACTCTTTATGATAAGCTTTCAGCCAACACTCCCGAACCAGTTGGTTCAAGGTCATAGGTGTTAAGACACCCCTAAAGACTTACTTCCTCAAGTCTCTTTCCCCTATACATACACACCATAGGCACATGGTTTGTTATTCTTCTTTCTTGAGACCTTGGTATCCAGTACCTCTTTGGGTTACTAAGTGCTCTGTAGCAAAGGTTACTCTTGATAGTGGAATTTCAGCTGGTAATCCCGGATTAGTTAACCCAAGTTACCAAGTGATAAGGCACCCCTAAGAGCTTATTCATCCAAGCATATCCCTTGCACAGAAACACCACAGATACATGCCTCAATATTCAAACCCTTGGTGCCTAGCATTATCTCTTATTGTTTTTCTTTGCTTTTCATCTTTTATTGCTCTTTCTCTTTTCTTATTGGGATCTTTTTTTTTATTAGTCTCATAGAATGTGTTTCAAGCATGTGGTTTAGAGCATATAGTTGCCTATATACCTTGTTGGTGAACCAACTTAGCTAATTAATCACCATACCACAAACATTCAGAATTTACTTCACCAGATGACTCCACTCTTGTTTTTCATAACATCTTCTTTTTGATTGACTTAAGGGGACAAGCATACATATGAGCAAGATGAATATGAAAGCTAGGGCCTAGACCAACACACTTAGACTTAAACAATGAAATCTTAAAGACAGAATTGAAAATTCCTAAGCTACTATGGAAGCATGTTCTATTTCATACATGATTTTCCTTATTTAAAGCTTGAAAAAGGATAGAACTAAGAAAGAACTCCACCACCTTTCACTTATTGGAATTCTCATGTCCCTTTGTCTTGGGATCCTCCTTGATTGCTTGAGTCCCCATTTCCTTTGCGCTTCCCGATCAGCTTTTTTCCAGAAACTAGCATCCTCCATCTTCTTCTTGAATGCTTCCTTTTATTGTTTCACCTTTCCCTCTTCTTGTTCTGTTAAGTCTTTGTGGACTGCATCATAACTTGGGATGGCAGGGTGTAAGTTATGCATATGCCCAGTCACATAAGTTAACTTGGCCTGAGTGTTTATGCTAAACTCTTCCCGATGCAGTTGCCTTCCTTCGTTGAGCATGCTGAACTCGTTGAATGCTTTCATCTGGGCTAACTGATATTGGTTGAGTTCTTGAAGGTGTTTGTCTTGGCGCTCTTGCCTTTCGGTCACTTGATTGATGGCTTGGGTGAGCTGGGAGTAATGCTCCTATTGTAGCTCCATTTGTTGTTTCTACCACTCCCTTTGTTGACCTATCCAATTAGAGAGTAGTTCTTCTTGACGATTCATCCTTTGAGATTGAACATGCAGTTGTTGTTCTTGTCCCTCCATATAACTCCTTGCCAGATCCTCAATGGCTCCTTGAATGTGAACCAGATTTATGTTGGGTAGATCATATTGCTCTTCTTGCTGGTACCCTGTTTGTTGGGGGTTTTTCTTGGTGAGGTTCTTCTTGGTGAGGCTCTTCTTGTGCAGTTCTTTTCCTTATCTGAGGCCTTCTTTGCTGTTGAGCAGGTGCCACATAGTTTATACGCTGGAGCATAACTAACCTCCCCGGGTTTACCCATTTTGGATTGTTATCTTCGAATACTACCTTGGCTTTCATACATAGTCTAAGGATGGTACTGGGGCGCCAAAGTCTAGCACTTGATCACTCTTCTCGGCTGAATCTTGGATTCCCTTGATGTGTGGAAAACGATCCAACACAAAACTCACCGGCAAGTGTACCGGGTCGCATCAAGTAATAAAACTCACGGGAGTGAGGTCGATCCCACAGGGATTGGGGGATTGAGCAATTTTAGTTTAGTGGTTGATTTAGTCAAGCGAATCAAGTATTGGTTGAGTGATTTTGTATCCAACAGTAAGTAAATAACAGAAAATGTAAAGGGGACGGGAAGAATTGCAGAAATTAAAGAAAACTGAAAGTAAAAGAGTTGAATCTTAAAGAGCAAGAAATTAAATGACTGAAGCTTAAAGTGCAAGAAATGTAAATTGCAGTAACTTAAAGTGCAAGAAATATAAATTGCAGTAATGAAAAGGGATTTGAGGATTGGGATTCCAGAATTCAGGCAAGGGAAATTAAATTGCAACAATTAATAAAGCAAAAGTTGAATTAGAAGTAACTAGAATTTAAACAGAAAATGGAATTGAAGTGCAGCAAGGGTTCACAGAAAAACCAAAAAGGAAAATGTGATCTCAGGACTCCAGAGACTATATAGCAAAGTCTAGATCTCAATTGCCTTCCCAGATCCAAATTCTCAAAGCAATTAACAAGAAATTAAAGAAGAAGCAGTAAAGGGAATGTAATTGACTCAATTATGCAGAAAAGGGATTCAAGAGATCTTGAATGGAGATTGAGACAGAAATTCCTCAATTCTTCACACCCAAGACTCAAACAAGAAAAATAAAAATGCTCAAGCAAGAACGAGGAAGAAGAGAGATCAATTCTCCTCCCCAATTCCCTGAAATCTCAGTTCCTAGCTCTCCAAATTCAGAAATCAAAAGAAGCTCTCAATTCCAAGATGAAAAGAAAGCTCAAAGTAAAGGTTCAAAAATCCAAAGCCAAAAAAAGGGTTCTAATTACATCAAACTAACTCCTATTTATACACTTTCTATTCTTAGATTTTGGAATTTGGATGGGCTTTTGATTTGGTGAAGAATTGAATTTAATTGGATTTTTAATCCAATTTCAGCCCATGAAGAAAGTAGCTCCCAGGAGGCTGCCCTGCCCTTGCGGAGGGCAGGGCAGGAAATGATGCGTGCGGCCTTGTGCGTGCGTGCGTGGTGCGTTGATGCTTGCGGGATGCTGCCCTGCCCTTGTGGAGGGCAGGGCAGAGTTTTTTGGTGCGCCAGATTTTGCTGCCCGTGCGTGTGTGCTTGTTGGCCGAGGCTCCTTGGTGCGCCAATCTTGTGCGCGTGTGTGCATCACCAAAATGCTGCCCTGCCCTTGTGGAGGGCAGGGCAATGTGCCAAGGTTGAAGCTCCGTGTTCGAAACTCGGGTGACGCGCACGCTACCTCTTTTCCTTGATTTTCTTGGCACCAAAGTAAGGCCTAGTTCCTTGCTTCCTCATGGTGCCGTGTTCGATCCTTGTGGCAAGCATTGGTGAGCTTCTTCCTTGAATTTATTCCTTTGATGAGCCCGATATTGCCCTTGAGGAGGGCAGGGCAGAGTTTTTGTTTTCCTTGATCCTTGGCATCAAATTGTGCTCCGCCCTTGAGGAGGGCAGGGCAGTGTTGCTTCTCAAGCTTGTTTTATTATGTTGCCCTCCTAGAGGGCAGTGTGCCCTTGTGGAGGGCAATGTTTGCTTCCTCCCTTCCATGCGGCACACTTCTCCTTCCCTTGGGCCACGCTTTCTTTAAGCCACGCTTTTCCTCTTTTCTTCCTTTCTTTATCTACAAGAAACCAAAACAACCACTCAAAGTATCTCTAAACTCATAAGGTTTATAATTCATTAAAGATCACTTAATTCTTGCTTAAACCTCATGATTTAGCATCAATTTAATGATGGTTGCTTGATTTAGAGAAGCTATGCATTTTCATTCCAAATCACTTACTTAGGATGCAAGAAAGTGCATAAAGACTAGTAAAACAAGTGAGATTAGCTTGAAAAATGGGTATATGATGACCCGTCATCATCCCTCAACTATAATTTCATGCACATTGATGCCTCAACCCTTTATTAAGCAATGTACCATAGTAGCTCGAGCAATGTTGACCTCAGAATTGTTTGAGGCTGGGAAGATAGATCTCCTCACGAGCTCAAACCATCCCTTGGCTTCCGGGATGAGGTCTCCTCTCCTAATGAACCACGGCCTCTTATCTGAGTACCTTTCCCAATCAGATCCTATAACACACATATCGTTCACAATTTCTTCAAGTTCATCCTCGTCGGGGACATTGCTTATTCTTACTTGATAACTGAGCTCATCAAAATGTGGCGATCTCAGCTGAAGAGTCCTTGTTATAGCATTGGGGCTGAAGTCCACCTCTGTTCCTCTCACGTAGCTTTTGAAAGTGGGGGCCCTAGTATTGTCTTCTTTGGCCACATTGGCGTAGAACTCCTTGATGAGGTTTGCATTTATCTTTGTTTATGGGTTCGTGAGCTTTTGCCAACCCCTCTGTTCAATCTTCTCTCTAATCTTTGGGCACTCATCCTCGTTGAACTGGAATGTCAACTCTGGAAATATTTTCTTATTTTTTATCTGTTCAAATTAGAGCTCATGGAAGGCGGTCTTGAATCTCCCTGCATCGAAAGGAATGCTCTCCACCGGTTCCTTCCCCTTTCGCCTCTTGGAGCTTGATGATGCCATGAGTGAGAATTGGTGTGTGAGGATGTTGAGTGTGTGTGTGTTCGGAAGAAAGAAGAGAGATGGATTGAGAGGATAATTCCATATGGAGTGGGTTAGGGTGGGGGTTATATAGTGGGATGATGAGATTGAAGGGTGTAGATTGATAGAAGAACTCAATGGTGGACGGTTGGGGTTTAGCATTGGATGGGCACAAGGATCACTTCTTTTATGAGGGTCTTGGTTCGGTCTCCAAGGCTATCCCACTCCCAATGTTGCATGGTAACACTTCCCAAGATACTCCCCTTGAAGGCAAGTGTGTAGTTCCATGGGTGAGGTGGCCGAACCCCCCTTCAATTGGTTGTCCCATCAAGTTCCTTCAATATTCCCTTCAAATTCCTTCCAAAACAAAAAGGAAAGAGAAATTAGTTTGAATTGTGGTGGTAAAAAAAGACTTTGAGGAGGCTAACCACCCCCAATTTTTTGTTTTTACTTTTGACTAACTAAGAGCCATTCATGAATGCAAACCAACCGACCAATCAAATGCCCATGCATGCAACGTTGGTGACAGCAAACTTAGTTTTTGATCATATGGTGCAACAATGTTTGAATTAGAGCTTTCATAATATGGAGTGTGTTCAAGCCCTTTTGGTGTGCCTTGAACACCAAACTTATCATTTACCATATGTTGCATGTAGAGATTTTTATAGGTGTTTGTCAAAGTTGATTTTAAATCCATGAACTTTGCTTTATTGACTACTATTAAAGATTAAAAGGAAAGGGTATAGAACATGGGTTGCCTCCCATAAAGTACTTCTTTAGCGTCATTAGCTTGACGTTTGGCCTTTGTCAGGGTGGTTGGTATTGTTTCAAATCTTCCCCCCTTGCAGTGAATTTATTTCCATTGGCTTTGTTGAGAAGTTCCACATGTTCTAATGACAGAATTTTGTTGATGGTGTACACTTGAGGTAGCTGAGATGGGATGGTGGGGAGATGAGGTGGGATGAGTGGAAGATAAGCAGACACCACTTCATCTCCCAAAGAGAAACCCTCTGTAGGAATCTTCTTGTTCCTCCATCCCCTTGGGGCCTTCTTCTTTGTTTCCCTTGATGTTACCTTGTTCCTTGTGGTTCCTTCTCTCAGGAGGGTTTTGTTGCTTGTCTCATATGACTTTGGTGAGTCTAGCTCCTCTTGGGTCACACTTGGTTGTTGTTCCTTCTGACCACCTTGCTTGTCAACCATCAGGGTTTTCAGGTGTGATGCTTGTGTTCCCATGCTTGTCTCTTCCATCAGCTCCTTACTATGGTCTTCCTTTGACTCTTTGTTATCATGATCTGCTTCTTGTGAGGGTTTGAAGACATTGAAGGTGAGGTGTTCATCATGTATTCTCAAGATTAGTTCTCCTCGCTCCACATCTATAAGTGCCCTGGCTGTGGCTAAGAATGGCCTCCCCAAGATGATGGGATGGATGTGATTCTCTTCCATCTCCAGGATAACAAAGTCTGTGGGCAGGAAGTAATTCCCAACCTTTACTAATACATTTTCAACCACTCCTATCGCCTGTTTTTGAGTTTTGTCAGCCAATTTGATGATTACGTCCGTGGGTGTTAGCTCATTGATTTGAAGCTTTTTCATGAGGGACAGAGGCATTAAGTTGATACTTGCTCCCAGGTCACAGAGCCCTTTATCAATCATTGTCTCTCCTATAGCACAGGGAATGTGAAAACTCACTGGATCCTTCTTCTTTGTAGGTGGCTCTATTTGAATGAGAGCACTGTACTCCCTGTTCATCTTTATTGTTTGCCCACCCTTCAATGAACTCTTTTTGGCCAGCAGCTTCTTTATGTACTTGATGTAGGAGGGTATTTGCTGGAGGGCCTTAATGAATGGTTGACGTCGGGATTTTTGCCAGTAAAGAATGTCATAAAGACAGTCGCGTTGTAGATATAGTCTCTAAACCGACAAAAATCCCTTCGTACAAACGTTTTGGTTGTCACAAGTAACAAATCCCTTTAAAATTGATAACCGAGTATTTAAACCTCGGGTCGTCTTCTCAAGGAATTGCAGGGAGGTATGTTCTTATTATTAGCTATGGAGATTGTAAATTGGGGGTTTTGAGAATTTGGGCAATGGGCACAAGCATATTTTCAAATCAATAAAAATAAATAAATAACTGTAAAATAAACTCTTGGCAAGGTATGTGAATTGGAGGTCCTATCCCAGTTATCCTTATCAATTGTGATGAGAATTGGATTCTTCCCCCACTTTATTAACCTCTAACTATGAAGGTAAGTTGAGTGGACAAATTAATTCCAATTTTCAATCAACAATGAGTTTGATAACTCAAGAGTTACCAAGGTCTCAACCAAAGCCAAAAGAAAGAAAAGAGTAAATTTACTGAATAAAAAAAATGTCTTCAGATGGGAAGCATCAATAACATAAATCAAAGAGAGCAATAGTAAACTGAAATACCTCAAATATCATTAAATAAAAATGTCATCAACAGCCAATTGGGCAACATCAATCAAACATAATAAAAGCTTCAGAGTAATCAAAATATAAAAGAGAGATTTAAATAGAAAAAGGAATATTGAACCTGGGATTGAGAGTCACTCTAGAAAGCTAAGAGAAGTCCTAATTCCTAGTTTCTAAAAATCCTAATTTCTAATCCTAAGAGAGAGAGAGGAGAGAACCTCTCTCTCTAAAACTACATCTAAAACATAAAAAATGAATTATAAAAAGCATGATAATGAATGGACGCATTCCTCCACTTTATAGCCTTTAATCTGTGTTTTCTGGGTCGCAAACTGGGTCAGAAACAGTCCAGAATTCGCTGGTTTCGAATTTGGCCACGCTGGATTTTTCGTCATTGCGACGCGGCCGCATGGATCACGCGGTCGCATCGCCTAGCGTCAGGGCCACTATGGCATATTATATATCAAATCGAAGCCCCGCACGTTAGCTTTCCAACGCAACTGAAAACGCGTCGTTTGAACTTCTATAGCTAAAGTTATAGCCATTTGAGTGCGAAGAGGTCAGGCTGGACAGCTTAGCAGTTTCTCCAACTTCTTGTATTCCTTCCACTTTTGCATGCTTCCTTTCCATCCTCTGAGCCATTCCTGCCTTGTAATCTCTGAAAACACTTAACATATATATCAAGGCATCTAATGGTATAAAAGGAGAATTAATATTAATAAAATTAAGGTCAAAGAAGCATGTTTTCAATCAAAGCACATAATTAGGAAGGCAAATACAAAACCATGCAAATAGTATGAATAAGTGGGTGAAGAGTTGATAAAATCCACTCAATTAAGCACAAGATAAACCGTAAAATATGGGTTTATCAACCTCCCCACACTTAAACAATAGCATGTCCTCATGCTAAGCTCAAGAGAAACTATAAAGATGAAGAGGAATGGTAAGAATGTATGAAATAATGCAACCTATAAATGCAACTACATGCTAAAATGTTTCTACCTACTTGGTTAAAAATAAATAAGTTCCTTAAGACAAAAATAATTCAAATTCCACTAATTCAAATCATATAAAATAAAGACAAGTAAACTTGTAAGAAGATAGCTCATGAAAGCAGGGAACATAGAATTAAGCACCGAACCCTCACAGGAAGTGTATATGCACTCTAATCTCTCAAGTGTATAGGGTTAATCACTCTACTCTTCTCTAATCATACTTTCTAAACCTTGTTCTTCATCTAACCAATCAACAATTATTTAGCATACCAATGCAAACATTATGAGGTCTTTTGTTAAGGTTGTAATGGGGCCAATGTAAAGGTAAGGGTATATATAAGGCTAAGTGAGCTAGTAAAGTGAATCCTTGATTAGTTGATGCCAAGGCATCTTAGGCTAGTTTCACTAGCATTTTTCTTTTAGTTTTAGTTGTTTTATGCATTTTCTTGAGCTTAAAGTAACCAAGAATGGTTAAATGAACAACAAAGCAATGAACCATCCAAAACATTATGATTTTGATGCAAATTCATGAGTTTTTAGTTATATCACTTGAATGCTATGAATGGATGAATTCTCATGAAATTTTGCAAGACTTTGATGCAATTGTTTGGATGATTCCAGGGAAGAAGAGGCTAGGCAAGGAAGCAACAAAATCAATAAGGGAAGCTTGAATATCAAATGGGAGGTTTAAGCTCCAGTTTAAGGTTAAACTGGAGCTTAAACGTCAAAATCATGAGAAGAAAGGAAATGCTGTAACTGGCGTTTAACCTCCAGTTTGACCTCAAACTGGAAGTTAAACGCCAAAATGAGAAAGAGTACTAAGGAGCATTCCACGTTTAACCTCCAGTTTGACCTCAAACTGGAGGTTAAATGCCAGAATGATGATTTGAACCAAGGGAGCATTCCACGTTTAACCTCTAGTTTAACCTCAAACTAGAGGTTAAACGTGTTCGACACTTTCTTTTCTCACCAAGAAGCATTCCACGTTTAACCTCCAGTTTGACCTCAAACTGGAGGTTAAACGCCAGAAGTAAGAAAGGCACCAGGAGCATTTCCACGTTTAAGCTCCAGTTTAACCTTAAACTGGAGCTTAAACGCTGGCATATGGAACAGCTTGACCATGCATTCTTCAAACATAAATAACTTGAGCTACAAAACTCCAAATGAGATTATTCAAAATGCATTGGAAAGAAGACATCTAGAGCTTTCCAAGCATATATGGCATGCATGGTGGATACTAAAAATTGAGGGAGAAAACAGCCCCGTAATGTGCATAGAAGAGCATAGTACCAACATGCAATCAGGCCAGCTGACCTCTTCACCTTCCATGGAGTATAACTCGAGTTGTAGAACTCCAAATGATGCGCTTCTAGTTGCATTGGAAAGTAGACATCCAGAGCTTTCCAACGATGTATAATAGTCTATATTTGGCATCAAATTGGCAAGGTTGACAAGAGAACAAAGTGACGACTCAAGAAAGGGAGGTTAAATGTGTTCTTCATTTCCAAGTTTAACCTCCAGTTTGACCTCAAACTGGAGGTTAAACGTGTTCGATCCTAATTGCCTCCAGGGGTTGCTTTCTTCATTTCCAAGTTTAACCTCCAGTTTAACCTTAAACTGGAGGTTAAACGTGCTCGCCAATGCACACCCCTGGGTTGCTTTCTTCCAATTCCACGTTTAAGTTTTAGTTTGACCTTAAACTAAAACTTAAACTTCAACTCAAACACCACCAATTGAAAAGGTTTCTGGGCCAATTATATTGAAGTTTAAGTTAGCAATTAAGCACAAATATTAACTTAAACTATTTATGGCATGAAACCCAATTGAACATCATGGTTTATGGGATTGGGCCGGAAGAATTGATGAGTCTGGAACTTCAAATTGTTGAGTCTTGTGTCATTACTTGTTTATCACTAAGTTTGCTCAATGATTGTTACAGAATTGGATCACAGCCTCATCAGGATTATGGACCATAAGCCTAAAGCAAAAGGAAATCAAGGAAAGGCCTCAAAGCCCAAGAAACACAACAGAAGCTCAATTTAGAAAGTGTATAAATAGGATAGAATTTAAGTTAGTTAGGAACTTTTACATTCTGCAACTTTTCATTTTGCTAGTTTTGATACTTTGTAATTGAATTCAGAGCTATGACTCACTAAACCCCTTTCATTGGGTTAGGGAGCTCTGTTGTAATTCAATGAATCAATAATAGTTTTATCTTCTTCTTCAATCTTTTCTCTTGAATTTTGTTAGAAAGCTTCTCGATCTAATTCCATTGGGTAATTGTCTTGGGAAAGAAATTACCCATAATTGGAATCCTTCGGAACCTTGGGAAAGGAATGGAGGATTCATGCTAGAGAAGCTTTCTCACAGTGAATTGGATTGGGGTTTGGATGGATATTGTGACATGTAATCCTACCAAATTGTGGTCCATGAAACTGTGTGGTATAATCAGTGATCGAGCTTCATCTCTTCTTATGAACATTTAAACCAAGGGATTGGGAATTTGTTTGTTTTTAGAGAGAATTGGTGAGCCAAGGGATTGGGATCCAATCATATAAGATTGCCAAGCAAAATTCAATGAATGCATTGGTTGAGGAAGAGATAAAATGTTTTGATTCGGAGATCTCAATATCTCCTAACACCCAATGAACTCCCATCTCTGATCTACACTTTCTATTTACATTCTGCACTTTCAATTCATGCAATCACCCCAATTCCCTATTAATTTCAGCAATTTAATTTCTCGCACTTTCATTCTTGCAATTTAAGATTCTGTCATTTCAATTCCTTGCAATTTACATTTCCCGCCACATTTACTTTATGCAATTCACATCCAAAAATTGATTCCGCTCAACTAAACAAACTTCTAATTCGAATTGCTCACTCAACCAATCCTTGTGGGATTCGACCTCACTCTATTGTGAGTTTTTACTTGACGACGATAACCGGTGCACTTGCCGGAAGGAATTTTGCCGTTCGTGCAATTTCCTAAAATCGTAGCATAACAAGTTTATGCGCATCAAGTTTATGGCGCCGTTGTCGGGGATTGGTTTTCGATTGACAATTCTCAATTTGGAAGTTAACTAGATTGAGCAGTTTTCTTGTTTTGATTAATTTAGTTCTAGTTTCTTGTTGAAATTCTAAATTTCTGCACTCTGTTACTTGTTTTTTCTTTCTTATGCCTTTCAATTCTAGCAACTAACTTACTGACCCACTAACTATTTGAATTAATTCCTCAACTGCTCTAACCATACTCTTCCATTAACCAAGAGTATTCCACTTGTTTGTTGCTTGTGGTGTGTTCTTGTATGACAGGTAGAAGAGGAGAGGCATCAACTCCTCCATATACCGAACCAGAGAGGACCCTTCATAGACTTAGAAGGGAAGCAAGAGGAAAGAGAGTATTGAGAGAAGAAGAATCTGAAGGAGAATCTGAGGACAATTTTGAGGAAGCTCTAGATCTCAACATGGATAGAGAATTTCACAACCATGAGAGGGCTGATGGAAACAATGCCATTCCTGAGAGGAAGGTTCTTGGCTCATACATAAACCCAACCTCTGGGAATTATGGAAGCAGCATTCAGAAACCACCCATTCAGGCCAATAATTTTGAACTCAAACCACAGTTAATATCACTGGTGGAGAACCATTGTTCATTTGGTGGGAGTGCTAATGAAGATCCAAACCAACATCTCACCAAATTCCTGAGAATTTGCGACACTGTGAAGTCCAATGGAGTCCAGGACGATGCCTATAAACTGCTCTTGTTCCCATTTTCACTTAGGGACAAGGCAGCTAAGTGGCTGGAATCATTCCCAAGGGACAGCCTAACAACCTGGGATGAGGTGGAGAGCAAGTTTCTGGCACGTTTCTACCCCCCACAAAAGGTCAATAGGCTTCGATCTGAGGTTCAAACTTTTAGACAACAAGATGGTGAGACGCTCTACGAGGCATGGGAGAGGTTCAAAGAATTGACAAGGAAATGTCCACCCAATATGTTCCCTGAATGGGTACAATTGCACATTTTCTATGATGGACTTTCTTATGAATCAAGGAAGGCTGTAGACCATTCATCAGGAGGTTCATTGAACAGGAAAAAGACTGTGGAAGAAGCCATTGAGGTGATTGAGACAGTGGCTGAGAATGAATACTACTATGCTTCAGAGAGACACAACACTAAGGGAGTCATGGAGCTGAACCATGTTGATACAATTTTAGCCCAAAACAAGGTGTTTGCCAAGCAACTAGCAGAGCTCACAAGGAAATTGGACACAAAGCAAGTGGCTGCAATACACACGCAAGATCAAGAGGAAGTAGGCATTGAAGGAGGTGATTGGGAAGAGGCCAACTATGTGGGAAATCAACAAAGGCAATCATATGATCCACATTCCAACACTTACAACTCAGGTTGGAAAAACCACCCAAACTTTGGGTGGGGAAACCAGCAAACCCAACCACAAAACCACAAACCTTACACTACCAACCAATATAACAATTCCACATACCAAAACTCCAACCAAAGATCGTACCAAGCCACACAAAACACTTACTCCCAACCACCATATCATGGCCAAAATGACCAACCTGCCCAATCCAATCCGAACCAACAATTTCAAGATCAATTAAACAGGATAGAAGGAGGGCTTGCAACCATGAGTCAAGACATAACCGAATTAAAAAGTTTTAAGGAAGATGTGAGATCGAACTTAAGGAGCCATGGTGAAAAACTCAAGTGGATGGAGTCTCGAGTAGGAGAGCTATCTCAACAGGCCCCCAAGTCATCTGCAGTGTTCCCTAGTGACACTGAAAAGAATCCTAAAAGGGAACAAAAGGGGGTGAGATGGGAAGAATGCAAGGCCATCACCATATTGAAGGAAGTCTCAGAAGAAGAAGGAACCAGACCCTCAGAAAAGGAGCCAGAAATCTTGAAGGAAGGTGTGAAAGAAGCTAAGCAAGAACGTGGAACTGAGCAAGCCAAAGAATTGCAAAAGGAAAGCATGATGGGAACATACCAACCAAAAGCACCATTTCCTCAAAGGTTAGGAGGAGGTGAAAAAGGGAAAACATATTCAAGGTTCTTAGAGACATTTAAGTCTCTCCACATCAATATTCCCTTTCTTGAGATCCTCCAGCAGATGCCTACACATGTCAAATATTTGAAGGAATTGCTGAGCAAGAAAAGAGTTTTGAAGGGAGGACAAACTGTAGTAATGAACAAGGAATGCAGTGCACTCATCAAGAAGGATATGGTCTCTAAGAAAACAGACCCAGGAAGTTTTCATATCCCCTGCATCATAGGGGAAACAAAAATTGACAGAGGATTCTGTGATTTAGGAGCTAGCATAAATGTGATGCCTCTGACTCTTATGAGGAGGCTACAACTGAATGAGGTGAGATCCACGGATGTAATCGTACAATTGGCTGACAAAACTCAAAAGCAAGCTGAAGGGGTAGTTGAGAATGTGCTGGTGAAAGTGGGAAATTACTTTTTCCCCACAGACTTTGTCATTTTGGACATGGAGGAAAGCTACCTACACCCTATCATTTTGGGAAGGCCATTTCTAGCCACTGCTAGAGCACTCATAGATATAGAACAAGGAGAGCTAATTTTGAGAGTACATGATGAACAGCTCATTTTCCATGTTTTCAAATCTGCATCTGAGCCTGCACCAGAATCTGAAAAGCCTATGGATGACAGTAACTATCTATGTTTGGAGGAAAACAAGCTAGCAGCCAAAAGTTTAAAACAGTCTTTGGAAGGCAAACAAGAATTGCAAGAGTTAAAGCCACAACAATCAATAGAAACAGCTCAGAAGGATCCTCCTAGCATAAGGGTCAATGACGAATTCCTCAAGAGAGAGGGAAGAATTGTAAAAAAATTACCAAGAGGGTGGAGAAACAAGAAAATTCCCACTGAAGGTTTCTCTCCGGGAGATAAAGTGATATCAAGTCACTATCTGCCAATCCCACCTGGCCTCAAACCCATTCCTTCCCAGCTCCCTCAAGTGTTCACAATTAGGAAAGTTCTTTCTATGGAACATTTGGAAATCATGAAGGAATCAAATGGGGATGTTTCCATAGTAAGAGGAGAAGACATCAAGCACTACAATCCACCCTAACAAGGGACAACCGTCAAGCTAGTGACGTTAAAGAAGCGCTTGTTGGGAGGCAACCCAACCTGAGGTAATACTCCTTTACTGTTTCTTTTATTTGTTTCAATAAAAAGGTGAAGTAGTTTCTGTGCATTGCAAGGAATTAAGTTTGGTGTTTCACACCAAACAATGAATTTGTGGATCAATAATTCAAAGGGGAATGTGTGACTCTAAGTTTGGTGTTCCGCCATACAGATTAACTGAACACAACAACCTTTGAATTATATGAAAGGAACAACCATTCTAAGCAATCACAGAAATGCTTAAAATCCTTAGTAGCAACTTCATTCCAAGGAGAATTCAAGGATTCAAAGAGCAGAGGAGTAAGTAGGAGACTAAGTTTGGTGTTCACACACCAACTTAAGACTCAGACACTTGCCCATATATAGTGAGCTAACCATTCAAGTGCTTGAAAAACAAGCAACTTCATCACTCTTTGCAGGAAAGGAAACAAGGATCTTAGAAAGAACATGATGCAAAACTAGTAGAAGAAGGAGAAATCAAATTGTTTCCTGGCAACAAAGAGAAAACAAGAAATTTCACAAGGTGGTGTTGTTCCTTGACCTTTCTTTAAAAGGCAAACAAAAGCATGCTTGTTCTGGGTTAAACTGAAATTGTTGAATCTTTCTGGAATGTGAAGTTTTTAGTATGTTTGTTTGTTTATTGCTTTGAATAAAGTAAATGCCTAGATGTGTGGATATAACTCACCTTCTTAAACAAATGCTTGCCATGCTTGTTCTGTTTCCAAAAATAAAAGAAAAGTTTGAACAAAAGTAACTTGGCTCAATTAGTGACAAATCAAGTAGAATTAAGTGGTGGTATGCATGCTTGATTGTTTAGTTAGCTCACTGGACATTGAATGTAGAATTATCATTTTTGTGTAGAAGTTGAATATTGTCTATGGATCTTGATGAATAAATGTCCTTGGCCATGAAAAAGAAAGAAAAAGAAGAAGAAAAGCCACTGAAAAAGAGCAACCAAAAAGCAAAAGAATTAAGAAAATAAAGCTAGGCACCAATGGTTTGAACTTTTGAGACATATGCCTGTGGTGTTTATGTACTAGGATCTGCTTGGATGAATAGGTTCTATGGAGTGTTTCAACACTTGGTAACTTGGGTTAACTAACCCGGGATTATCAACCAAAAGTCCATTATCAAGAGCAACCTAGCTACAAAACATTTAGTTACACAAAGAGGTGCTGGGCACCAATGTCTCAAAAAGAAATGTGAACTAAAATGCCTGTAGTGGATATGTGTAATGCACTGATAAAAAAAAGAAAATGCCAAAGGCTTGTGCAACACATGACACAGAGCAAACAAGGAGCAAAGAGCTCTAAGAAAAAGAAAAACAAAGAAAAGAAAAAGTGCCAAGGACATAAGAATAACAAGAGGCCATAGCAGTGTTTGATGGATGCAATGAAAAAGTGATAATCCTAACTGATAAGTATGAAAAAGTGATGCTGCAACTTTCTGCATAAAACCCCTCTGATGAACTTCAAATGCTTGCTAATATAGCCAATGTAATTACTTTCTGTTTCATACTTTCTTCTCAAATATCTCAGGACTTGCTTAGGGACAAGCAAGTATTAAGTTTGGTGTTGTGATGCCAAGGCATCTTAGGCTAGTTTCACTAGCATTTTTCTTTTAGTTTTAGTTGTTTTATGCATTTTCTTGAGCTTAAAGTAACCAAGAATGGTTAAATGAACAACAAAGCAATGAACCATCCAAAACATTATGATTTTGATGCAAATTCATGAGTTTTTAGTTATATCACTTGAATGCTATGAATGGATGAATTCTCATGAAATTTTGCAAGACTTTGATGCAATTGTTTGGATGATTCCAGGGAAGAAGAGGCTAGGCAAGGAAGCAACAAAATCAATAAGGGAAGCTTGAATATCAAATGGGACGTTAAAGCTCCAGTTTAAGGTTAAACTGGAGCTTAAACGTCAAAATCATGAGAAGAAAGGAAATGCTGTAACTGGCGTTTAACCTCCAGTTTGACCTCAAACTGGAAGTTAAACGCCAGAATGAGAAAGAGCACTAAGGAGCATTCCACGTTTAACCTCCAGTTTGACCTCAAACTGGAGGTTAAACGCCAGAATGATGATTTGAACCAAGGGAGCATTCCACGTTTAACCTCTAGTTTAACCTCAAACTAGAGGTTAAACGTGTTCGACACTTTCTTTTCTCACCAAGAAGCATTCCATGTTTAACCTCCAGTTTGACCTCAAACTGGAGGTTAAACGCCAGAAGTAAGAAAGGCACCAGGAGCATTTCCACGTTTAAGCTCCAGTTTAACCTTAAACTGGAGCTTAAACGCTGGCATATGGAACAGCTTGACCATGCATTCTTCAAACATAAATAACTTGAGCTACAAAACTCCAAATGAGATTATTCAAAATGCATTGGAAAGAAGACATCTAGAGCTTTCCAAGCATATATGGCATGCATGGTGGATACTAAAATTGAGGGAGAAAACAGCCCCGTAATGTGCATAGAAGAGCATAGTACCAACATGCAATCAGGCCAGCTGACCTCTTCACCTTCCATGGAGTATAACTCGAGTTGTAGAACTCCAAATGATGCGCTTCCAGTTGCATTGGAAAGTAGACATCCAGAGCTTTCCAACGATGTATAATAGTCTATATTGGCATCAAATTGGCAAGGTTGACAAGAGAACAAAGTGACGACTCAAGAAAGGGAGGTTAAATGTGTTCTTCATTTCCAAGTTTAACCTCCAGTTTGACCTCAAACTGGAGGTTAAACGTGTTCGATCCTAATTGCCTCCAGGGGTTGCTTTCTTCATTTCCAAGTTTAACCTCCAGTTTAACCTTAAACTGGAGGTTAAACGTGCTCGCCAATGCACACCCCTGGGTTGCTTTCTTCCAATTCCACGTTTAAGTTTTAGTTTGACCTTAAACTAAAACTTAAACTTCAACTCAAACACCACCAATTGAAAAGGTTTCTGGGCCAATTATATTGAAGTTTAAGTTAGCAATTAAGCACAAATATTAACTTAAACTATTTATGGCATGAAACCCAATTGAACATCATGGTTTATGGGATTGGGCCGGAAGAATTGATGAGTCTGGAACTTCAAATTGTTGAGTCTTGTGTCATTACTTGTTTATCACTAAGTTTGCTCAATGATTGTTACAGAATTGGATCACATCCTCATCAGGATTATGGACCATAAGCCTAAAGCAAAAGGAAATCAAGGAAAGGCCTCAAAGCCCAAGAAACACAACAGAAGCTCAATTTAGAAAGTGTATAAATAGGATAGAATTTAAGTTAGTTAGGAACTTTTACATTCTGCAACTTTTCATTTTGCTAGTTTTGATACTTTGTAATTGAATTCAGAGCTATGACTCACTAAACCCCTTTCATTGGGTTAGGGAGCTCTGTTGTAATTCAATGAATCAATAATAGTTTTATCTTCTTCTTCAATCTTTTCTCTTGAATTTTGTTAGAAAGCTTCTCGATCTAATTCCATTGGGTAATTGTCTTGGGAAAGAAATTACCCATAATTGGAATCCTTCGGAACCTTGGGAAAGGAATGGAGGATTCATGCTAGAGAAGCTTTCTCACAGTGAATTGGATTGGGGTTTGGATGGATATTGTGACATGTAATCCTACCAAATTGTGGTCCATGAAACTGTGTGGTATAATCAGTGATCGAGCTTCATCTCTTCTTATGAACATTTAAACCAAGGGATTGGGAATTTTTGTTTTTAGAGAGAATTGGTGAGCCAGGGATTGGGATCCAATCATATAAGATTGCCAAGCAAAATTCAATGAATGCATTGGTTGAGGAAGAGATAAAATGTTTTGATTCGGAGATCTCAATATCTCCTAACACCCAATGAACTCCCATCTCTGATCTACACTTTCTATTTACATTCTGCACTTTCAATTCATGCAATCACCCCAATTCCCTTTTAATTTCAGCAATTTAATTTCTCGCACTTTCATTCTTGCAATTTAAGATTCTGTCATTTCAATTCCTTGCAATTTACATTTCCCGCCACATTTACTTTATGCAATTCACATCCAAAAATTGATTCCGCTCAACTAAACAAACTTCTAATTCGAATTGCTCACTCAACCAATCCTTGTGGGATTCGACCTCACTCTATTGTGAGTTTTTACTTGACGACGATAACCGGTGCACTTGCCGGAAGGAATTTTGCCGTTCGTGCAATTTCCTAAAATCGTAGCATAACAAGTTTATGCGCATCAAGTTTATGATATCCTTGGCAAGTTTCTTAGGTAAGAATGTCACTTTTTATGTTTCCACTAAAACTTGATATGAATGGGACTAACCCACGGGCTATCCGAAATGGGGTAGATTACCCCTGCCTGCCATAACTTCATGACCTCCTTTTGTACCACCTCTTTCATGGCGGGATTCAATCTTCTCTGAGCTTGAATGGAGGGTCTAGCATCCTCTTCTAACAAGATTTTATGCATGCATATGGATGAACTTATCCCCTTCAAATCAGCTAGGGTCCATCCAATGGCATCTTGATGGGTTTGTAGCACCTTGATCAATTCTTCTTCCTGTTCTTGGCTCAGGGCAGAGCTAATAATAACAGGATAGCTCTCATCACTACCCAAGTATGCATACTTGAGATTAGGGGGTAATGCTTTGAGCTCAGGTTTTGGTGCTTCCTTTTCTTCTTTCACTCTCTCTGGCATGCTTGGCATGGTTGTTTCAGCAGCCTTGATGTCACTTACTTCAATATCCTTGGTGAACTCCTCCTCTGCCACTTCTTTTGTTGTTTCCTCAAAGGTTTCTTGTACTGCAATGTCCACTACATCCACCCTCATGCATTCCTTAAGTGATTCTGATGGATAGCTCATTGCCTTGAATACATTAAACACCAATTTCTCATCATGTAGTCTAAGAGTGAGTTCACCCTTTTGGACATCTATAATGGCTCCAGCAGTAGCCAGGAAGGGTCTTTCCAGGATTATTGAAGCTTTGGCTTCTTCCTCCATATCCAACACTACAAAATCGGCAGGGAATATAAAATCTCCCACTTTCACCAACAAATCCTCAACTATTCCATGAGGGAATTTAAAAGTTCGATCTGCCAATTGGAGGGCCATTCTTGTTGGTTTAGCTTCCTCAATCTTCATTCTTCTCATCATTGTTAGAGACATCAAGTTGATACTTGCCCCTAAGTCACACAAGGCCTTCTCCACCATGACTTCTCCTATGATACAGGGGATTTGGAAACTGCCTGGATCCTTCAATTTCAGAGGCAATTTGTGTTGAATGATGGCACTGCATTCTTCAGTCAACAACACAGTTTCCTCATTTCTCCAGCTTCTCTTCTTGGTCATTAATTCTTTTAAGAATTTGCATAGAGTGACATTTGCTCTATTGCCTCAGCAAACGGAATGTTGATTTGAAGCTTCTTGAAAATCTCCAAGAATCTGGAGAATTGGCCATCCTTTTCAATTTTCATCAAACGTTGAGGATATGGTACTTTGGGTGTATAAGGCTTCAGGACCTCTTTTTCTTTTTCTTTTGTTGAACACGGTGTCAAAGATTGTCCCTGTTCCTTGTCTCTCACATTTTCCTTTGCTTCATCCTCTGTGGTTTCCTTTGAGATCTCCTTTAGCTTCTTTCCACTTCTGAGGGTTATGGCCTTACATTCTTCCCTTGCAATAGCTTTGGCAGCATGAGAAATGCTTGGCCCAGGGTTTTGCTTAGACAAATACAGAATTTGATTTTCTAGCTTCTGGATGGCAGCTCCTTGGTTTTGCAAGTTGGAATTTACTTCTTCCTTAAAGGCTTTCAATTTGGTTATGTCTTGACTCATGGTAGAAAGCATTCCTTCTATCTTGTTTAATTGATCTTGAAATTGTTGGTTCGGATTAGATTGGGCAGGTTGATTGTTTTGGCCATGATATGGTGGTTGGGAGTAAGTGTTTTGTGTGGCTTGGTATGATCTTTGGTTGGAGTTTTGGTATGTGGAATTGTTATGTTGGTTGTGGTTGTAAGGTTTGTGGTTTTGTGGTTGGGTTTGCTGGTTTTCCCACCTAAAGTTTGGGTGGTTTTTCCATCCTGGGTTGTAAGTGTTGGAATGTGGATCATATGATTGCCTTTGTTGGTTTCCCACATAGTTGGCCTCTTCCCAATCACCTCCTTCAATGCTTACTTCCTCTTGATCTTGTGTGTGTATTGCAGCCACTTGCTTTGTGTCCAATTTCCTTGGGAGCTCTGCTAGTTGCTTGGCAAACACCTTGTTTTGGGCTAAAATTGTATCAACATGGTTCAGCTCCATGACTCCCTTAGTGTTGTGTCTCTCTGAAGCATAGTAGTATTCATTCTCAGCCACTGTCTCAATCACCTCAATGGCTTCTTCCACAGTCTTTTTCCTGTTCAATGAACCTCCTGATGAATGGTCTACAGCCTTCCTTGATTCATAAGAAAGTCCATCATAGAAAATGTGCAATTGTACCCATTCAGGGAACATGTTGGGTGGACATTTCCTTGTCAATTCTTTGAACCTCTCCCATGCCTCGTAGAGAGTCTCACCATCTTGTTGTCTAAAAGTTTGAACCTCAGATCGAAGCCTATTGACCTTTTGTGGGGGGTAGAAACGTGCCAGAAACTTGCTCTCCACCTCATCCCAGGTTGTTAGGCTGTCCCTTGGGAATGATTCCAGCCACTTAGCTGCCTTGTCCCTAAGTGAAAATGGGAACAAGAGCAGTTTATAGGCATCGTCCTGGACTGCATTGGACTTCACAGTGTCGCAAATTCTCAGGAATTTGGTGAGATGTTGGTTTGGATCTTCATTAGCACTCCCAGCAAATGAACAATGGTTCTCCACCAGTGATATTAATTGTGGTTTGAGTTCAAAATTGTTGGCCTGAATGGGTGGTTTCTGAATGCTGCTACCACAATTGTGGTTAACTTCCAATTGGAGAATTGTCAATCGAAAACCAATCCCCGGCAACGGCGCCATAAACTTGATGCGTGCATAAACTTGTTATGCTACGATTTAGGAAATTGCACGATCGGCAAATTTCCTTCCGGCAAGTGCACCGGTTATCGTCAAGTAAAAACTCACAATAGAGTGAGGTCGAATCCCACAAGGATTGGTTGAGTGAGCAATTCGGATTAGAAGTATGTTCTAGTTGAGCGGAATCAAGATTTAGATGAGAATTGCGGAATGTAAAATTGCATGAATTAAAGAGCGAGAAGTTAAAGTGCTGAAATTAAAAAGGGATGGGGGTGATTGCATGAATTAAATTGCAGAATGTAAATAGAAATGGGTAGATCAGAGATGGGTAGTTCATTGGGTATTAGGAGATATTGAGATCTCCGAATCAAAACATTTTTATCTCTTCCTCAACCAATGCATTCATTGAATTTTGCTTGGCAATCTTATATGATTGGATCCCAATCCCTTGGCTCACCAATTCTCTCTAAAAATAAACAAATTCCCAATCCCTTGGTTTAAATGTTCATAAGAAGAGATGATGCTCGATTACTGATTATACCACACAGTTTCATGAACCACAATTTGGTAGGATTACATGTCACAATATCCATCCAAACCCCAATCCAATTCACTGTGAGAAAGCTTCTCTAGCATGAATCCTCCATTCCTTTCCCAAGGTTCCGAAGGATTCCAATTATGGGTAATTTCTTTCCCAAGACAATTACCCAATGGAATTAGATCGAGAAGCTTTCTAACAAAATTCAAGAGAAAAGATTGAAGAAGAAGATAAAACTATTATTGATTCATTGAATTACAACAGAGCTCCCTAACCCAATGAAAGGGGTTTAGTGAGTCATAGCTCTGAATTCAATTACAAAGTATCAAAACTAGCAAAATGAAAAGTTGCAGAATGTAAAAGTTCCTAACTAACTTAAATTCTATCCTATTTATACACTTTCTAAATTGAGCTTCTGTTGTGTTTCTTGGGCTTTGAGGCCTTTCCTTGATTTCCTTTTGCTTTAGGCTTATGGTCCATAATCCTGATGAGGCTGTGATCCAATTCTGTAACAATCATTGAGCAAACTTAGTGATAAACAAGTAATGACACAAGACTCAACAATTTGAAGTTCCAGACTCATCAATTCTTCCGGCCCAATCCCATAAACCATGATGTTCAATTGGGTTTCATGCCATAAATAGTTTAAGTCAATATTTGTGCTTAATTGCTAACTTAAACTTCAATATAATTGGCCCAGAAACCTTTTCAATTGGTGGTGTTTGAGTTGAAGTTTAAGTTTTAGTTTAAGGTCAAACTAAAACTTAAACGTGGAATTGGAAGAAAGCAACCCAGGGGTGTGCATTGGCGAGCATGTTTAACCTCCAGTTTAAGGTTAAACTGGTGGTTAAACTTGGAAATGAAGAAAGCAACCCCTGGAGGCAATTAGGATCGAACACGTTTAACCTCTAGTTTGAGGTCAAACTGGAGGTTAAACTTGGAAATGAAGAACACATTTAACCTCCCTTTCTTGAGTCGTCACTTTGTTCTCTTGTCAACCTTGCCAATTTGATGCCAAATATAGACTATTATACATCGTTGGAAAGCTCTGGATGTCTACTTTCCAATGCAACTGGAAGCGCATCATTTGGAGTTCTACAACTCGAGTTATACTCCATGGAAGGTGAAGAGGTCAGCTGGCCTGATTGCATGTTGGTACTATGCTCTTCTATGCACATTACGGGGCTGTTTTCTCCCTCAATTTTTAGTATCCACCATGCATGCCATATATGCTTGGAAAGCTCTAGATGTCTTCTTTCCAATGCATTTTGAATAACCTCATTTGGAGTTTTGTAGCTCAAGTTATTTATGTTTGAAGAATGCATGGTCAAGCTGTTCCATATGCCAGCGTTTAAGCTCCAATTTAAGGTTAAACTGGAGCTTAAACGTGGAAATGCTCCTGGTGCCTTTCTTACTTCTGGCGTTTAACCTCCAGTTTGAGGTCAAACTGGAGGTTAAACGCCAGTTACAGCATTTCCTTTCTTCTCATGATTTTGACGTTTAAGCTCCAGTTTAACCTTAAACTGGAGCTTAAACGTCCCATTTGATATTCAAGCTTCCCTTATTGATTTTGTTGCTTCCTTGCCTAGCCTCTTCTTCCCTGGAATCATCCAAACAATTGCATCAAAGTCTTGCAAAATTTCATGAGAATTCATCCATTCATAGCATTCAAGTGATATAACTAAAAACTCATGAATTTGCATCAAAATCATAATGTTTTGGATGGTTCATTGCTTTGTTGTTCATTTAACCATTCTTGGTTACTTTAAGCTCAAGAAAATGCATAAAACAACTAAAACTAAAAGAAAAATGCTAGTGAAACTAGCCTAAGATGCCTTGGCATCACAACACCAAACTTAATACTTGCTTGTCCCTAAGCAAGTCCTGAGATATTTGAGAAGAAAGTATGAAACAGAAAGTAATTACATTGGCTATATTAGCAAGCATTTGAAGTTCATCAGAGGGGTTTTATGCAGAAAGTTGCAGCATCACTTTTTCATACTTATCAGTTAGGATTATCACTTTTTCATTGCATCCATCAAACACTGCTATGGCCTCTTGTTATTCTTATGTCCTTGGCACTTTTTCTTTTCTTTGTTTTTCTTTTTCTTAGAGCTCTTTGCTCCTTGTTTGCTCTGTGTCATGTGTTGCACAAGCCTTTGGCATTTTCTTTTTCTTATCAGTGCATTACACATATCCACTACAGGCATTTTAGTTCACATTTCTTTTTGAGACATTGGTGCCCAGCACCTCTTTGTGTAACTAAATGTTTGTAGCTAGGTTGCTCTTGATAATGGACTTTTGGTTGATAATCCGGGTTAGTTAACCCAAGTTACCAAGTGTTGAAACACTCCATAGAACCTATTCATCCAAGCAGATCCTAGTACATAAACACCACAGGCATATGTCTCAAAAGTTCAAACCATTGGTGCCTAGCTTTATTTTCTTAATTCTTTTGCTTTTTGGTTGCTCTTTTTCAGTGGCTTTTCTTCTTCTTTTTCTTTCTTTTTCATGGCCAAGGACATTTATTCATCAAGATCCATAGACAATATTCAACTTCTACACAAAAATGATAATTCTACATTCAATGTCCAGTGAGCTAACTAAACAATCAAGCATGCATACCACCACTTAATTCTACTTGATTTGTCACTAATTGAGCCAAGTTACTTTTGTTCAAACTTTTCTTTTATTTTTGGAAACAGAACAAGCATGGCAAGCATTTGTTTAAGAAGGTGAGTTATATCCACACATCTAGGCATTTACTTTATTCAAAGCAATAAACAAACAAACATACTAAAAACTTCACATTCCAGAAAGATTCAACAATTTCAGTTTAAACCAGAACAAGCATGCTTTTGTTTGCCTTTTAAAGAAAAGTCAAGGAACAACACCACCTTGTGAAATTTCTTGTTTTCTCTTTGTTGCCAGGAAACAATTTGATTTCTCCTTCTTCTACTAGTTGTTGCATCATGTTCTTTCTAAGATCCTTGTTTCCCTTCCTGCAAAGAGTGATGAAGTTGCTTGTTTCTCAAGCACTTGAATGGTTAGCTCACTATATATGGGCAAGTGTCTGAGTCTTAAGTTGGTGTGTGAACACCAAACTTAGCCTCCTACTTACTCCTCTGCTCTTTGAATCCTTGAATTCTCTTTGGAATGAAGTTGCTGCTAAGGATTTTAAGCATTTCTGTGATTGCTTAGAATGGTTGTTCCTTTCATATAATTCAAAGGTTGTTGTGTTCAGTTAATCTGTATGGTGGAACACCAAACTTAGAGTCACACATTCCCCTTTGAATTATTGATCCACAAATTCATTGTTTGGTGTGAAACACCAAACTTAATTCCTTGCAATGCACAGAAACTACTTCACCTTTTTATCGAAACAAATAAAAGAAACAGTAAAGGAGTATTACCTCAGGTTGGGTTGCCTCCCAACAAGCGCTTCTTTAACGTCACTAGCTTGACGGTTGTCTTCCTCAGTTGAGGTGATATTTAACCTTGTCCTTTTCATCCACATCTCCCAAGTAATGTTTGAGTCTTTGACCATTCACAGTGAAGGTTCGTTGTGACTTTTCTTCCATGATTTCTACTTGTCCATATTGGGAGACCTTGGTGACAAGGAATGGCCCAGACCACCTTGATTTTAGCTTCCCTGGGAATAGCTTCAGCCTAGAATTGTAGAGCAGTACTTTTTGTCCCTCTTCAAATTTCCTTGGGGCTATGTTGCTGTCATGCTTCTTCTTTGCTCTTTCTTTGTAAATTTTGGCATTCTCATAAGCTTCAGCTCTGAATTCTTCCAACTCTTGAATTTGCAACATCCTTCTTTCTCCAGCAGCTTTGCTATCCAAGTTCAAGAGTTTCAACGCCCAGAATGCCTTGTGTTCCAACTCCAGTGGCAAATGGCAAGCCTTTCCATATACTAGTTGGTAAGGAGACATTCCAATTGGTGTTTTGAAAGCTGTCCTATATGCCCAAAGGGCATCATCTAGCTTAATCGACCAATCCTTCCTTGAAGTTCCCACAGTCTTTTCTAGGATTCTTTTGAGTTCCCTGTTAGATATTTCAGCTTGCCCACTTGTCTGTGGATGGTATGGTGTGGCTACCTTGTGTTTGACTCCATATTTTAGAAGCAATGCCTCTAATGGTTTGTTGCAGAAGTGGCTTCCTCCATCACTGATGATTGCTCTTGGAACCCCAAAACGGCAAAAAATTTGTTTTCTGAGGAAGTTCAGGACTACCTTGTTATCATTGGTTGGAGTTGCTATTGCTTCAACCCATTTGGAGACATAATCTACTGCCACAAGAATGTAATTATTTGAGTATGAGGTGGGAAGGGGTCCCATGAAATCTATTCCCCATACATCAAACAGTTCAAGTTCCAGAATGAATTGTTGTGGCATTTCATTTCTTCTTGGTAGGTTCCCCGCTTTCTGGCATTCATGGCAGTGCTTCACTAGTTCCTTTGCATCTTTGAAGATAGTGGGCCAATAAAATCCACACTGCAACACCTTAGCTGCTGTTCTTTCTCCTGCAAAATGTCCTCCATAAGTGGAACCATGGCAGTCCCATAAGACTTCCCTTCCTTCTTCCTCTGATATGCATCTTCTGAGTATGCCATCCGAACATTTTTTGAACAAGTATGGTTCGTCCCAGATGAAGTATTTGGCATCATTTATCAATTTCTTCCATTGATGCTTGTTAAATTCCAACGGCAAACTCCCAGTGGCCTTGAAGTTTGCTATGTCTGCAAACCAGGGTGCTTTGTGGATTATCATGAGTTGTTCATCAGGGAAGCACTCATTTATATGTGTGCTTTGTGTGCTTCCTTCTTCACATGGTATCCTTGATAAATGGTCTGCCACTTTGTTCTCTACACCCTTCTTGTCTTTGATTTCAATGTCAAATTCCTGCAACAAAAGAACCCATCTAATAAGTCTTGGTTTGGATTCTTGTTTAGCAAGTAAGTATTTTAAAGCTGAATGATCAGTGAAAACAATGACTTTAGATCCAATGAGATAGGATCTAAATTTGTCAAATGCAAAGACTATTGCCATGAGCTCTTTTTCAGTGGTTGTGTAATTCCTTTGGTTATCATTCAAGACCTTACTGGCATAATAAATCACATGTACCAAATTGTCTTTCCTTTGTCCTAACACTGCCCCAATAGCAAGGTCTGATGCATCACACATCAGTTCAAAAGGTAAGTTCCAATCAGGTGGGGCAATGATAGGTGCAGAGGAAAGTTTTTGCTTCAAAAGTTCATAGGCTAGCATGCAATTTTCATCAAATACAAAGGGTGTATCAGAGACAAGCAAGTTACTCAAAGGTTTGGCTATTTTAGAAAAGTCTCTAATAAACCTTCTGTAAAAGCCAGCGTGTCCCAAAAAACTCCTAACTGCCTTGACATTACTTGGTGGAGGTAGTTTTTCAATGAGTTCCACCTTAGCTCTGTCCACCTCAATGCCTCTATTGGAGACTTTGTGGCCAAGGACTATTCCTTCTGTGACCATGAAATGACACTTTTCCCAGTTTAATACTAGGTTGGTCTCTTGGCATCTCTTAAGCACCAAGGCAAGGTGGTGTAGGCAGCTAGGAAAAGAATTTCCAAACACAGAAAAATCATCCATGAAAACTTCAATATACTTTTCGATCATGTCCGAAAAGATGGACAGCATGCACCTTTGGAAAGTTGCAGGTGCATTGCACAATCCAAAGGGCATGCGTCTATACGCAAACACTCCATATGGACAAACAAATGATGTTTTCTCTTGATCTCTTGGATCAACTACTATCTGATTATAGCCTGAGTATCCATCCAGGAAGCAATAGTAAGCATGTTCTGCAAGCCTTTCAAGCATCTGATCCATGAATGGAAGTGGGAAATGATCTTTTCTGGTGGCTTCATTGAGCTTCCTGTAGTCTATGCACATCCTCCACCCAGTAACAGTTCTTGTGGGTATGAGTTCGTTCCTCTCATTTGGCACCACAGTTATGCCACCTTTCTTGGGAACTACATGAATGGGACTAACCCACGGGCTATCCGAAAT
Source organism: Arachis stenosperma (assembly GCF_014773155.1). Classification (NCBI taxonomy): domain Eukaryota; kingdom Viridiplantae; phylum Streptophyta; class Magnoliopsida; order Fabales; family Fabaceae; genus Arachis; species Arachis stenosperma. The sequence goes on along the minus strand of NC_080380.1, from coordinate 107,747,170 downwards.
GGGGTAGATTACCCCTGCCTGCCATAACTTCATGACCTCCTTTTGTACCACCTCTTTCATGGCGGGATTCAATCTTCTCTGAGCTTGAATGGAGGGTCTAGCATCCTCTTCTAACAAGATTTTATGCATGCATATGGATGAACTTATCCCCTTCAAATCAGCTAGGGTCCATCCAATGGCATCTTGATGGGTTTGTAGCACCTTGATCAATTCTTCTTCCTGTTCTTGGCTCAGGGCAGAGCTAATAATAACAGGATAGCTCTCATCACTACCCAAGTATGCATACTTGAGATTAGGGGGTAATGCTTTGAGCTCAGGTTTTGGTGCTTCCTTTTCTTCTTTCACTCTCTCTGGCATGCTTGGCATGGTTGTTTCAGCAGCCTTGATGTCACTTACTTCAATATCCTTGGTGAACTCCTCCTCTGCCACTTCTTTTGTTGTTTCCTCAAAGGTTTCTTGTACTGCAATGTCCACTACATCCACCCTCATGCATTCCTTAAGTGATTCTGATGGATAGCTCATTGCCTTGAATACATTAAACACCAATTTCTCATCATGTAGTCTAAGAGTGAGTTCACCCTTTTTGACATCTATGATGGCTCCAGCAGTAGCCAGGAAGGGTCTTCCCAGGATTATTGAAGCTTTGGCTTCTTCCTCCATATCCAACACTACAAAATCGGCAGGGAATATAAAATCTCCCACTTTCACCAACAAATCCTCAACTATTCCATGAGGGAATTTAAAAGTTCGATCTGCCAATTGGAGGGCCATTCTTGTTGGTTTAGCTTCCTCAATCTTCATTCTTCTCATCATTGTTAGAGACATCAAGTTGATACTTGCCCCTAAGTCACACAAGGCCTTCTCCACCATGACTTCTCCTATGATACATGGGATTTGGAAACTGCCTGGATCCTTCAATTTCAGAGGCAATTTGTGTTGAATGATGGCACTGCATTCTTCAGTCAACAACATAGTTTCCTCATTTCTCCAGCTTCTCTTCTTGGTCATTAATTCTTTTAAGAATTTTGCATAGAGTGGCATTTGCTCTATTGCCTCAGCAAACGGAATGTTGATTTGAAGCTTCTTGAAAATCTCCAAGAATCTGGAGAATTGGCCATCCTTTTCAATTTTCATCAAACGTTGAGGATATGGTACTTTGGGTGTATAAGGCTTCAGGACCTCTTTTTCTTTTTCTTTTGTTGAACACGGTGTCAAAGATTGTCCCTGTTCCTTGTCTCTCACATTTTCCTTTGCTTCATCCTCTGTGGTTTCCTTTGAGATCTCCTTTAGCTTCTTTCCACTTCTGAGGGTTATGGCCTTACATTCTTCCCTTGCAATAGCCTTGGCAGCATGAGAAATGCTTGGCCCAGGGTTTTGCTTAGACAAATACAGAATTTGATTTTCTAGCTTCTGGATGGCAGCTCCTTGGTTTTGCAAGTTGGAATTTACTTCTTCCTTAAAGGCTTTCAATTCGGTTATGTCTTGACTCATGGTTGAAAGCATTCCTTCTATCCTGTTTAATTGATCTTGAAATTGTTGGTTCGGATTAGATTGGGCAGGTTGATTGTTTTGGCCATGATATGGTGGTTGGGAGTAAGTGTTTCGTGTGGCTTGGTATGATCTTTGGTTGGAGTTTTGGTATGTGGAATTGTTATGTTGGTTGTGGTTGTAAGGTTTGTGGTTTTGTGGTTGGGTTTGCTGGTTTTCCCACCCAAAGTTTGGGTGGTTTTTCCATCCTGGGTTGTAAGTGTTGGAATGTGGATCATATGATTGCCTTTGTTGGTTTCCCACATAGTTGGCCTCTTCCCAATCACCTCCTTCAATGCCTACTTCCTCTTGATCTTGCGTGTGTATTGCAGCCACTTGCTTTGTGTCCAATTTCCTTGTGAGCTCTGCTAGTTGCTTGGCAAACACCTTGTTTTGGGCTAAAATTGTATCAACATGGTTCAGCTCCATGACTCCCTTAGTGTTGTGTCTCTCTGAAGCATAGTAGTATTCATTCTCAGCCACTGTCTCAATCACCTCAATGGCTTCTTCCACAATCTTTTTCCTGTTCAATGAACCTCCTGATGAATGGTCTACAGCCTTCCTTGATTCATAAGAAAGTCCATCATAGAAAATGTGCAATTGTACCCATTCAGGGAACATGTTGGGTGGACATTTCCTTGTCAATTCTTTGAACCTCTCCCATGCCTCGTAGAGCGTCTCACCATCTTGTTGTCTAAAAGTTTGAACCTCAGATCGAAGCCTATTGACCTTTTGTGGGGGGTAGAAACATGCCAGAAACTTGCTCTCCACCTCATCCAGGTTGTTAGCTGTCCCTTGGGAATGATTCCCCACTTAGCTGCCTTGTCCCTAAGTGAAAATGGGAACAAGAGCAGTTTATAGGCATCGTCCTGGACTCCATGGACTTCACAGTGTCGCAAATTCTCAGGAATTTGGTGAGATGTTGGTTTGGATCTTCATTAGCACTCCCACCAAATGAACATGGTTCTCCACCAGTGATATTAACTGTGGTTTGAGTTCAAAATATTGGCCTGAATGGGTGGTTTCTGAATGCTGCTTCCACAATTCCCAGAGGTTGGGTTTTTTATGAGCCAAGAACCCTCCTCTCAGGAATGGCATTGTTTCCATCAGCCCTCTCATTGTTGTGAAATTCTCTATCCATGTTGAGATCTAGAGCTTCCTCAAAATTGTCCTCAGATTCTCCTTCAGATTCTTCTTCTCTCAATACTCTCTTCCCTCTTGCTTCCCTTCTAAGTCTATGAAGGGTCCTCTCTGGTTTGGTATATGGAGGAGTTTATGCCTCTCCTCTTCACCTGTCATACAAGACACACCACAAGCAACAAACAAGTGGAATCTCTTGGTTAATGGAAGAGTATGGTTAGAGCAGTTGAGGAATTAATTCAAATAGTTAGTGGGTCAGTAAGTTAGTTGCTAGAATTGAAAGGCATAAGAAAGAAAAAACAAGTAACAGAGTGCAGAAATTTAGAATTTCAACAAGAAACTAGAACTAAATTAATCAAAATAAGAAAAATGCTCAATCTAGTTAACTTCCAAATTGAGAATTGTCAATCGAAAACCAATCCCCGGCAACGGCGCCATAAACTTGATGCGCATAAACTTGTTATGCTAAGATTTTAGGAAATTGCACGAACGGCAAAATTCCTTCCGGCAAGTGCACCGGTTATTGTCGTCAAGTAAAAACTCACAATAGAGTGAGGTCGAATCCCACAAGGATTGGTTGAGTGAGCAATTCGAATTAGAAGTTTGTTTAGTTGAGCGGAATCAATTTTTGGATGTGAATTGCATAAAGTAAATGTGGCGGGAAATGTAAATTGCAAGGAATTGAAATGACAGAATCTTAAATTGCAAGAATGAAAGTGCGAGAAATTAAATTGCTGAAATTAAAAGGGAATTGGGGTGATTGCATGAATTGAAAGTGCAGAATGTAAATAGAAAGTGTAGATCAGAGATGGGAGTTCATTGGGTGTTAGGAGATATTGAGATCTCTGAATCAAAACATTTTATCTCTTCCTCAACCAATGCATTCATTGAATTTTGCTTGGCAATCTTATATGATTGGATCCCAATCCCTTGGCTCACCAATTCTCTCTAAAAACAAACAAATTCCCAATCCCTTGGTTTAAATGTTCATAAGAAGAGATGAAGCTCGATCACTGATTATACCACAGTTTCATGGACCACAATTTGGTAGGATTACATGTCACAATATCCATCCAAACCCCAATCCAATTCACTGTGAGAAAGCTTCTCTAGCATGAATCCTCCATTCCTTTCCCAAGGTTCCGAAGGATTCCAATTATGGGTAATTCTTTCCCAAGACAATTACCCAATGGAATTAGATCGAGAAGCTTTCTAACAAAATTCAAGAGAAAAGATTGAAGAAGAAGATAAAACTATATTGATTCATTGAATTACAACAGAGCTCCCTAACCCAATGAAAGGGGTTTAGTGAGTCATAGCTCTGAATTCAATTACAAAGTATCAAAACTAGCAAAATGAAAAGTTGCAGAATGTAAAAGTTCTAACTAACTTAAATTCTATCCTATTTATACACTTTCTAAATTGAGCTTCTGTTGTGTTTCTTGGGCTTTGAGGCCTTTCCTTGATTTCCTTTTGCTTTAGGCTTATGGTCCATAATCCTGATGAGGCTGTGATCCAATTCTGTAACAATCATTGAGCAAACTTAGTGATAAACAAGTAATGACACAAGACTCAACAATTTGAAGTTCCAGAATCATCAATTCTTCCGGCCCAATCCCATAAACCATGATGTTCAATTGGGTTCATGCCATAAATAGTTTAAGTTAATATTTGTGCTTAATTACTAACTTAAACTTCAATATAATTGGCCCAGAAACCTTTTCAATTGGTGGTGTTTGAGTTGAAGTTTAAGTTTAGTTTAAGGTCAAACTAAAACTAAACGTGGAATTGGAAGAAAGCAACCCAGGGGTGTGCATTGGCGAGCACGTTTAACCTCCAGTTTAAGGTTAAACTGGAGGTTAAACTTGGAAATGAAGAAAGCAACCCCTGGAGGCAATTAGGATCGAACACGTTTAACCTCCAGTTTGAGGTCAAACTGGAGGTTAAACTTGGAAATGAAGAACACATTTAACCTCCCTTTCTTGAGTCGTCACTTTGTTCTCTTGTCAACCTTGCCAATATGATGCCAAATATAGACTATTATACATCGTTGGAAAGCTCTGGATGTCTACTTTCCAATGCAAACTGGAAGCGCATCATTTGGAGTTCTACAACTCGAGTTATACTCCATGGAAGGTGAAGAGGTCAGCTGGCTGATTGCATGTTGGTACTATGCTCTTCTATGCACATTACGGGGCTGTTTTCTCCCTCAATTTTTAGTATCCACCATGCATGCCATATGCTTGGAAAGCTCTAGATGTCTTCTTTCCAATGCATTTTGAATAACCTCATTTGGAGTTTTGTAGCTCAAGTTATTTATGTTTGAAGAATGCATGGTCAAGCTGTTCCATATGCCAGCGTTTAAGCTCCAGTTTAAGGTTAAACTGGAGCTTAAACGTGGAAATGCTCCTGGTGCCTTTCTTACTTCTGGCGTTTAACCTCCAGTTTGAGGTCAAACTGGAGGTTAAACGTGGAATGCTTCTTGGTGAGAAAAGAAAGTCGAACACGTTTAACCTCTAGTTTGAGGTTAAACTAGAGGTTAAACGTGGAATGCTCCCTTGGTTCAAATCATCATTCTGGCGTTTAACCTCCAGTTTGAGGTCAAACTGGAGGTTAAACGTGGAATGCTCCTTAGTGCTCTTTCTCATTGGCGTTTAACTTCCAGTTTGAGGTCAAACTGGAGGTTAAACGCCAGTTACAGCATTTCCTTTCTTCTCATGATTTTGACGTTTAAGCTCCAGTTTAACCTTAAACTGGAGCTTAAACGTCCCATTTGATATTCAAGCTTCCCTTATTGATTTTGTTGCTTCCTTGCCTAGCCTCTTCTTCCCTGGAATCATCCAAACAATTGCATCAAAGTCTTGCAAAATTTCATGAGAATTCATCCATTCATAGCATTCAAGTGATATAACTAAAAACTCATGAATTTGCATCAAAATCATAATGTTTTGGATGGTTCATTGCTTTGTTGTTCATTTAACCATTCTTGGTTACTTTAAGCTCAAGAAAATGCATAAAACAACTAAAACTAAAAGAAAAATGCTAGTGAAACTAGCCTAAGATGCCTTGGCATCATTAGTCCAAGATCTCACCTAACACATACATACTTTGTAAAATTTAAAATGCTTTACCTAGCTACCCAAATTTTCCCACTTTTTGTATTACATGCTCATGTATCAAACTTATTTTGTTGAATTTTGTCCCATGTGCATTGATTCTTTTTATTTTGCATTTTGGGGTAATATTATTTTTCTTCTTCTTTTTTTTTTGTATCCCCTTATTTAATTACTTAATATTTTTTTTTTCAATGCACATGGTAATTTAATTATTTTGATTTCACATGAGCATGCTTCCCAAATTTTCAAATAACTTATTCAATTTAATTCCCTACATTTTTCATATCATACCATGTTCCCATAAAATTCCCCACACTTAAATTATACACAATATCTATCTTAAGCTAACCAAGGATTCAACTTGGGATTTTTATTTTGTTTTTCTGCTTAAGGCTAGTAATATGGTTATAAAACAAGAGGGGATTTAAAAGCTCAAGGGGGCTAACAAGGATGATGTAAAAGGTAGGTTAATTTTGGGATAAGTGAGCTAGAATCAAACAATGGCCTCAATCATATGCAAACATGTAAATACATTAAACATTGGACATATAAAATGGAACAAAGCAAAGATTGCAATCATAGAGAAGTGAACACACAAGAATAAAAATTTATGGTTAAATAATGTAACCATGTAATTAAGCTCAAATCTCACAGGTTGTGTGTTCTTTGGCTCAAAAACCATGTTCCAATTACAACTTCAAACAAATTTTTAACATAAAAATTTTCAATTTAAATTAGTGAAATTTTTCAAAAATAGGGTCTTAAAAGAAATTTATTATTTTAACCAAGCAGTGCACAAAAATTAAATAAAACATGCAATCAAACATGCAAATGCAACAAGAACAAATAAAGAAAATAAGAGTATTGGTGTTGAAAAGAAGGTAACTAACCCCTGGAAGTCGGTATCGACCTCCCCACACTTAAAGATTGCACCGTCCTCGGTGCATGCTAAGATGTGCAAGTGGACGGGTGGTTTCAACTGATGCTTTTCTCTATAGATTGTGCAGATTGACTTGCCTGTCTCCCCATGTAAACGTCTTCCGGTTCTCTTCCTGGTGGCTATCCTGAAAGAAAAAGGGAAGAAGAGTAACCCAGAAATAAAGATAGGAAAATAAATACAGTATGGGTGGGTTAATGCCAAATAATAAGGGTCTTAATCACATGGTAGCTACAACATGCAAGTGAGAAGATAATAGAAGCCATGGCATACCAGTGGTGCAAAAATTGCAACAATGGGGAAGAGGGTGTGGGTAATACAAAATAGTGTAAGTACATATCAATGCAAAAGAAATATCAGTATTATAAAAATTAGCATTGATTTATGAATAATAATACCCAATTATAATAAAACAAGTCATGAAGCATCAAGATAATACCAGAAAAGATATAACAGTTGAATAAGAACATGTGACACCAATGGTAAATTAATAAATTTAGAAAAGAAAAGAAAAATATGCACAAAATTAAAATGCAATGAATGAAATATTCAAATAAAATAAAATAAAAGATAAGAAGAATGAGAAGGGAAAGAAGGGAAGAGGAAGTAAATAAGAAAGGAAAAGAAAAATTAGGATTTGGAGGAGAGAAAGATAAGATATGTGGCAATTTTAGGGTGAGCTGTGCGGCTCATGCGACGCGGCCGCGTAGGGCACGCGTTCGCGTGGATACGCGTTAAGTATGGGCACGCGATCGCGTCAGTCACGCCATCGTGTGACCCATGTTATGCTTCTGGCGCGAGTGCAGCCTCGCGCCAGCACAACTCTCTGTTCAAATAAATTTATTTGCCAAAATTGGGGTGACGCGATCGCGCTTCCAGCACCAATCCAGCACCACTCTCGCACAATATTTCATTGTGCACCCTTTTACGTCGAAAACCCAGGGTACGCGGCCGCGTGGGGCACGCGGTCGCGTAGGGCACCACTCTCGCACAATATTTCATTGTGCACCCTTTTACGTCGAAAACAGCCACGCTCCAGCGTGACTCTCTGTTCACTTTTATTTTTCCTTCTCTCCAAGCGACGCGGACGCGTCGCTGATGCGATCGCGGACGCGTCGCTGATGCGATCGCATCGCGTAGCGAATTTTTTTTTAATAACTGAAAAATGCAGAATGCAGAATGCAATGCTTAATGTGAATGAGATGCAAAATTCCAGGTTCAATATAATAAATAAAATAAAACTTGAAAACAAACAAAACTAAATAAAGAGAAACGATCATACCATGGTGGGTTGTCTCCCACCTAGCACTTTTAGTTAAAGTCCTTAAGTTGGACATTTGATGAGCTTCCTGTTATGGTGGCTTATGCTTGAACTCATCCAGGAATCTCCACCAGTGTTTGTGATTCCAGTAACCTCCGGGGTTCCAAACTAGGCGTAGAAAGCCTTCAAGTGAGTTAAAGCAAGTTACAAGGCCCCAAGAGTGGTGATGATAGAATGGATTCCGGGGTCCAGACCTTGCCTTTGCACCCGTCTTTTGGTTGAGCAATATTGTTCCCTCTGGTGGCAAGCATCTGAATTCTCACTAAAGCGGCCAAAACTCCTAGACCCATTCAGTTGAGCTCTATACCAACCTTTACGTTTAAGCTTAAAGCTTCCAACCATAATGAACCTTGCAGGACAATTCTTACCACTGGCCATTCTCTACTCTAATGTCACAAAGAGCTCTAAGTTGACCATCCGTCTCCAGTAGCCATATTCAAGTGGAATTCGAAAGCTAAGGGATATAAATTTTACCCACTTGAATGTTGTGAAGGATGATGGCAACTTAGGGGGAGGTATTCAAGCTCCACTCCCTTGTGCTCTTCTGATAATTACCACCTCTTTGCAGCTTCTTTAATTTCACCTCTTCTCTGGTAGCTCTCTTTCAATTAATCTCCTTTCATTGCTTTCCAAGGCATGGGAGGTTGTGCTTCTTCTTGAATCTCCATCTCTTGATCAACCTCTTCCAAGTCTTCAACTATGATATGCTTTGGAGGTTGTACACCCTCCTCAGCATCAATTTCAACCGTCTTGGAAGGAGGCTCTATGTCTTGTCTTTCCATGGAGGTTCTCATCTCCTAAGTCTTCAACCACTTCTTCTTCAATAATTCCGGCTCTACTTGTTCCAGTATAAAGTCATGCTCCGTACTGTTCGCTGGAGTTCTAGTATCTCCTTCATACTACGTTCTTCATTAGATTGTCCACATGAAGCCATGGGGTTCCTTGAGTGTCCGAACGTCGGGAGGCTAATTGACTCATTAGGAGTTGCCTCAATTGAGGGTTGCCTGACATCGATCCCTGTTTCCTTGAGACGATCCTTTGCTCTTGATGCACTCAGTTTTCATAAGTAGGATCATAATGCTCTTGGATTTGGATATGGAGATGGTGAATATTGAGTGGTGGTTCTTGTGAGTAATTAGGTTGGAATTGGGGTGGTTCTATATGGTTCTATGGCTCATAAGGTGGTTGGTATGGTGGTTGAGGGTTAGGGTCATATGGAGGTGAATGGCGGAAAGGGGCTTGTGAGTGTGGTGGGTTGAGCTTGTGTTGAAAGGATGATCTCTGAGCATAGGGTGGGGCTTGTTCGTAGTTACAAGGTTGTCCACCATATCTATCAGCTTGGGATGCATTGTAGCCTGGTCTTTGTCCATGATATCTAGGATGGTGTTGTTGCCTAAAGGGTTGATTAGATCCTCTTGGCTCCATCCATCCTTGATTGGTCTGACCTTGATGCATATTCCTGCTGTGGTTTCTATTTCCTTCAACAAAGTTAGAACCAAACTCAAAGCGAGAGGGGTGAGAATTCATAGTAGTTATCAGAAATAAGGGGGAAAAAGGAGAAACAAATAAACAAGTAAAAGAAAAATATTTTTTTTTTTAGAAAAATATTTACAATAACCAATAATAAGGCACACGTTTGCAATTCCCCGGCAACGGCGCCATTTTGACGTCGGGATTTTTGCCAGTAAAGAATGTCATAAAAACAGTCGCGTTGTAGATATAGTCTCTAAACCGACAGAAATCCCTTCGTACAAACGTTTTGGTTGTCACAAGTAACAAACCCTTTTAAAATTAATAACCGAGTATTTAAACCTCGGGTCGTCTTCTCAAGGAATTGCAGGGAGGTATGTTCTTATTATTGGCTATGGAGATTGTAAATTGGGGGTTTTGAGAATTTGGGCAATGGGCACAAGCATATTTTCAAAGCAATAAAAATAAATAAATAACTGTAAAATAAACTCTTGGCAAGGTATGTGAACTGGAGGTCCTATCCCAGTTATCCTTATCAATTGTGATGAGAATTGGATTCTTCCCCCACCTTGTTAACCTCTAACTATGAAGGTAAGTTGAGTGGACAAATTAATTCCAATTTTCAATCAACAATGAGTTTGATAACTCAAGAGTTACCAAGGTCTCAACCAAAGCCAAAAGAAAGAAAAGAGTAAATTTACTGAATAAAAAAAATGTCTTCAGATGGGAAGCATCAATAACATAAATCAAAGAGAGCAATAGTAAACTGAAATACCTCAAATATCATTAAATAAAAATGTCATCAACAGCCAATTGGGCAACATCAATCAAACATAATAAAAGCTTTAGAGTAATCAAAATATAAAAGAGAGATTTAAATAAAAAAAGGAATATTGAACCTGGGATTGAGAGTCACTCTAGAAAGCTAAGAGAAGTCCTAATTCCTAGTTTCTAAAAATCCTAATTTCTAATCCTAAGAGAGAGAGGAGAGAACCTCTCTCTCTAAAACTACATCTAAAACATAAAAAGTGAATTATAAAAAGCATGATAATGAATGGACGCATTCCTCCACTTTATAGCCTTTAATCTGTGTTTTTTGGGCCGCAAATTGGGTCAGAAACAGTCCAGAATTCGTTGGTTTCGAATTTGGCCACGCTGGATTTTTCGTCATTGCGACGCGGCCGCATGGATCACGCGGTCGCATCGCCTAGCGTCAGAGCCACTATTGCATATTATATATCAAATCGAAGCCCCGGACGTTAGCTTTCCAACGCAATTGGAACTGTGTCGTTTGGATCTCTATAGCTAAAGTTATAGCCGTTTGAGTGCGAAGAGGTCAGGCTGGACAGCTTAGCAGTTTCTCCAACTTCTTGTATTCCTTCCACTTTTGCATGCTTCCTTTCCATCTTCTGAGCCATTCCTGCCTTGTAATCTCTGAAAACACTTAACACACATATCAAGGCATCTAATGGTATAAAAGGAGAATTAATATTAATAAAATTAAGGTCAAAGAAGCATGTTTTCAATCAAAGCACAAAATTAGGAAGGCAAATACAAAACCATGCAAATAGTATGAATAAGTGGGTGAAGAGTTGATAAAATCCACTCAATTAAGCACAAGATAAACCGTAAAATATGGGTTTATCAATGGTATATTTACATCAAGAGATGCAAACATGTCGAAGAACCTTGAATACATTCTCCTTGCTACACCACCTTTGAGCCTTTGGGGAAAGGGTGCATATGGGTTTAGGGTTTCCCCTTTCTTTAGCTCCTCCCTGTGTGTGGGATAGGGTGCGTGGTTTCTCTCTTCATGCTTTTCCTTTAGATTGTCGTGGAAGTGTTCTGTTTGTGTGTGCACTTCCTCCACATTCCTCTCATCACTTATAGTTATCATCTTGCATTCTTCCCACCTTACTTTCGTTGTTTCTCCTCTGGGGTTCTTTTCTGTGTCACTTGGGAAACTATCAGTAGGTTTGGAAAACTGTTGAGATAGATATCCCACTTGGGACTCCAGCCTCTTGATGGTGTCTCCCTGGTTTTTGATATTGGTTCGCACTTCATCCTTGAACACTCTGTTGTCTTGGACTTCTTTACATATGTCTTCAAGCAGAGTCTCAATTCTGGATAGTCTATCCTCGGTTAGTGATGGTGGATTGAGGTTAGGTGGTTGATAAGGGTGATTAAGTTGGTGTTGATAGGATCTCTGTGAGGTATGTTGGTGAGTTGCATTGTTGTTGGAATTGTGGTTGTGGCATCTCTGGTCTTGGCCTTGGTCTTGTTGATTTCCCCACCCAAAGTTAGGGTAGTTTCTCCAACCAGAATTATAAGTTTTGGAGTATGGATCATAGGTCTGTCTGGGTGAGTTTCCAACACAGTTGGCTTGTTTCCAGTCACCTTCTTCTCCTGTATTTACTCCTTCTTGAGTTGGTGGTGAAGTAATGGCTGCTGCAACTTGGTTTTCTTCCACCTTCTTGGTAAGATCTGCTAGCTTCTTGGTGATCATCTTATTTTGAGCCAGCAATGCATCCATGTGGTTCAGCTCCATTACTCCTCGAGTGTTACTCCTTTCAGAAGCATAGAAGTAGTCATTCTCAACCACAGTCTCAATGACATTATGGCTTCTTCAATGGTTTTCTTCTTGTTTAGAGAGCCCCCTGATGAATGGTCTACGACCTTCTTTGACTCATAAGAAAGACCTTCATAGAAAATGTGCAGTTGAACCCATTCATTGAACATGTCTGGTGGGCATATTCTTGTTAAGTCCTTAAGCCTCTCCCATGCATCATAGAGAGTTTCATCATCTTGTTGCCTGAAGGTTTGTACCTCAGCTCTCAGCCTATTGATTCTTTGAGGAGGGTAGAATCTTGCCAGAAACTTGTTTACCACATCCTTCCAATTTGTTAAGCTCTCCTTTGGGAATGATTCTAGCCATTTTGATGCTTTGTCCCTGGGTGAGAAAGGGAACAAAAGTAGTCTATATACATCCGGATGAACACCATTAGACTTCACAGTGTCATATATTCTTAGGAAGGTGGTTAGATGTTGATTGGGGTCTTCTTGAGCACTTCCTCCAAATGAGCAGTTATTCTGAACAAAGGTGATGAGTTCGTATTTTAATTCAAAGTTGTTGGCATGTATGGTGGGCTTTTGGATGCTACTTCCACAATTTCCTAAATTTGGATTGATGTAAGAGCCTAGAACTCTCCTCTCTTGCCCAGCATGATTCACAGGGCCTTCTCTAGCATGGTTGTGAGCTTCTTCTTCATGGTTATTTTCCAAGTTCTCTTCCATGTTTGTTTCAAAGTACTCTTCTTCTTCCTCAGCACCAACAACTCTTTTCCCTCTTGCTTTCCTCCTTAATCTACGGAGGGTCCTCTCAGGTTCGGAATCAAAGGAAGTTGAAGCTCCGCTTCTTCTCCCTGTCATATAACTAACAGAGCATACAACAAGAAATAAAATGAAGTGATTATTCTTGTTAGAGTGATTGTTAGTGTGAGTAGTGCAAATTATCAAACAGTTAGTGGGTTAGTGAGCAGAATTGTAGGTAAATTCAAAGAAAAAGAAAATAACGAGGGGATAGGGGGTGAGGAAGAGAATTAATTGAAACTAAAAGTATTTGACTAGGTAAATTAAACAATAAAAAGAAAATTCTCAATCTAGTGAACTTCCGACTTAATCGTTGTCGATACAAAATTAATCCCCGGCAACGACGCCATAAACTTAATGCACGGAAACTTGTCTCTCAAGAAATTTCCTTTTGGCAAGTATACCAAATTGTCGTCAAGTAAAAACTCACAATAGAGTGAGGTCGGATCCCACAGGGATTGATTGGTCAAGCAACTTTAGTTGGAAGAGTGTGCTAGTTGAGCTAAACAGAATTGTAGTTGAGAATTGCAGGAAATTAAATGGCGGGAAAGTAAATTGCAGAAAATAAAATGCAGAATCTTAAATGGGGATTTGGGGAGATGAACATGGAAATAAATGGCAGAAAGTAAAGAAAATGGGTAAGATCAGAGATGGGGGATTCATTGGGCTTAGGAGATGTTGTATTCTCCAGATCAAGTTCATTCTCATCTCTTCCTCAATCAATGCATTCATTGATCTCCTTGGCAATCTTAAGTGATTGGATCCCAATTCCTTGGCAATCCAATCTCTCTAAGCTTGAACAATTGCCTAATTCCTTGATTTAATTGCTCATGAGAAGAGATGAAGTATGGTCACTGATTATACCACATGTATTTCCAAATCAAAGTGTTAGGAGGATTACATGTCACTATATCCGTCCAAACCCCAATTTGGTCCAACATGAGAAAGCATTTCTAGCATGATCTCCTCATCCCTTTTCCAAGGCTCAGAGGAGATCCAATTATAGAGAGTTTCTTTTCCAAGACAACTAACCAATTAGATTAAGATCGAAAGCTTTCTAGTAAATCAAGATTAAATTGCAGGGAGATTAAATTGCTTAAAAGTAAATTGGAAGCAATAGGAACAGAAAGGTAAAAATGCAGATGAAATAAAAGCAGCAGATGTAAACATCAAGGCAAAATTTCTTGAAGCAACAACATAGAATGTAACTCAGATCGATTGTGAAATTTAAAGAGACAAGATCTCAGGGAATCAATGAGACTAGAAAACAAGTCTAGATCTCAATTCCTTCCTTGATTAAAGTAGAAAGCAGATTGAAGAAGAAAGAAAGATGAAAGCCATAGAGAAAAACTTGGATCCAAAACTCAATTCACTGAATTATGCAGAAAATCAACAAAGAGCAATCTTAGATCAAGAATGAAATAGAATTCCTTCAAATCTCAATCCAAGATTCAAAACAGAAATGAAAATTAAAGGAGAGAGCTCTCTACTCCTAATGCTCCCTAGTGGAGCTAGCCTCCTTAATCCATCTCTCCTCTGAAATGAGAGTGATGCCTTTATATAGGCTTTTTACAAAATAAAAATAAAATGAAATTGAAATTAAAAATAAATTCACAAAATGAAATTCCTAATCTAGCTTCTCTGTGTGCCTTTGAGTCATGTTGAGTGGACTTTTTGATTTGGTGGAGAATTGAATTAAAATGAATTTTTAATTGAATTTTGGTTGATTTTGGCCCATATGTTGCTCCCAGGAGGTTGCTCTGCTCTTGTGGAGAGCAGAGCAGTGAAGCTTTGTGTGGGGATGCATGTTGCGTGCTGAGTGTGGGAGAGACACCAGGGGATTGCCCTGCCCTTGTGGAGAGCGGGGCAGCAGTGTCTTGTGCGCGCCTTGCCTCGGCCCGTGCTGTGATGCGCATGCCCAAGCTCCCTTGTGTGTGCTAAGGATGCCCGTGTCATGCATGCCCATGTGCGTGCCAAGGGGAGTTCCCAAGTTCGAACCTTGGTGAAAGCATTTGGGGGAGCAATTTTCCTTGATTTTTCATGAAGAGAACACGACATTGCCCTGCTCTCCAAGAGGGCAGAGCAGAATAATGAGCGCTACTTTGCTTTGGAGTGAGGCTCTAGCTTCGAACCTTGGTGGAAGCAATTTGGTTTATTTTCGCTTATTTTTGGCCCTTAAAGATGCCTTTCACTCATGCCTCAATTGTACGCCAAATATGGATTGCTATATATCATTGGAAAGCTCTGAATGTCAGCTTTCCAACGCAACTAGCACATCAATTGGACGTCTGTAGCTCAAGTTATAGCCCTTTGAAGTAGGCATGGTCATGCTGTGAACGCCCAGATTTTAACTTGGCGAAAATTTGCTTCCAACCTCACTTTGCATCACGATATTGCCCTGCTCTTGGCAAGGGCAGAGCAGTGTGCGTGCTGGTTCCTTTCTTCTTTGATTTGGTCATGGGCCACGCTTTTAAAAGCGTGGCCTAAGGCTCCAAAATGTGCCCCAAAGCTCTTTTTTTCTCCTTTTTAGCTTATTTTGTGCTTCTTTACTTCTTTTTCTTCTTATTTCCTATAAGATTTATAAATTTAAAGTTTCAAGGAAATATACCATTTAATCACAAAAGCATTCAATATTTAAGCATAATTCATCAATTTCTTGTATGAAAAAGCATAGAAAAATAGGTATATGATGACATGTCATCACAACACCAAACTTAAACCTTGCTTGTCCCCAAGCAAGAAAAGAATCATGCAATAAAGATTGACAATCCAAGGTAAGAAGAATAGCAACTCAATGTTCATGGTTAGCTAGTTTTCTAAGCATGCTACAATCACAAAAAAAATATAAATGATTGATGCTTCTATCTAGCTCAATTTATGAAATCTTTTTCTTATAATTCTTCCTTGAAACAAGCTTTTGATTTTTTTTTAGCTTCTCCTTTTGGGTGCTTTGCCCCATGAGTTAATAACAAAGCTACGACTTCTAAATGCTTTGTTCTCAAGTATTACCACTTGATACATAAGCACCACAAGCATTTAATTAGAGGACTTCATTAAGCTCATCAATTTTTTTTTGATTCTCTAATCATTGATGCTCAGAGCCTTGAGCTTTGAGGGAGTGCTTTTGCACTTGAGCCTAGCCTTGACTTCTAAGTTTTTTGTTTTCAAACATTTGGCTTGATACATAAACACCACAAGCACTTAACAAATAAATTGCCATTGGTACTCATAGCCTTCAGCTTTCCCATTCTTTCCCTTTTTCTTTTCTTGCCTTTTTTTGCATTTACTTCCTTCAAGGTTTTCATGATTTCAAAAGATTTCACAAAATGTCCTAGATAAAAACTTCAATTAAATAAAAGCCAATGCAATTGAGCAACAATTAATCATACTAGCTTTCCAATACTTGTATGCACATGTTAAAATCTTCTTTAATGCCTTGTTTGTTTATGATCATGATACTTTATTGCTTTTGAATTCACAAAGCCCAAGTTGGTAGTTATAATGCCACAGCAACATATTACAAATCAAGATTCAAGCTATGCTTTATTCATACACACATGTAAACAGAAAAGATGAAGACAATCATGCAATTTAAGTGCTGGAAACAAAGGAGAGGAAAAGGAACTTTACAACCTTGTTGTTCATCTTCATTATTGTTGTCCTTTTTCTCCAATTCTTCCCTTTCCCTTGCCAAACTTAGAGTGCTTGCTCATCCTCAAGCAATAATTAGAACAATGGCTATGGGGCTAAGATGGATCATGAATGTCTTACACAATGAAATGTTAGCATTACATGTGTTGCAAGCAAGCAAAAATGAAAAATAACAATCAAGGCACAAGAGATAGCGACATTTTGATTGCAAGCATAAGAAGGTGTGCACAATACTTTGCATAAAGAATAAGTGGCACACCAAACTTAGTGTGACACTTTCACTTGGAATTAATGCAAGTATCTAGTAAACATTAGAACCAAATTTTTATTGCATAGCAATACCAAACTTAGAATGCAACCATATGTCAATTTATTTGAACTAAAACTAAACAAAAGAAACTGTTATTTGTTGAATACAACCACCAAGCCAAGATTTGTCATGAATAAGGATCTCTTGGTGATGTATTAACAAAAACAGTTAAGAAAAAATGACTAAAACAAAGAGAATGCAAACGAAATGTCAAAACAAAAGAAAAATAACAATGCAAAGGCAATATGATTATGCAGACAAGTGATGTTGCTGGATGAGTTGCATAGAAAAATAAGTGGCACACCAAACTTAGAATCTTGGTGTGTCACTTTCATTTTTGATTTGATGCAATCATCCAAAAAGATTGAAAATAATTTGTTGCAAGGCAACACCAAACTTAGAATATAATCATATGCCAATTTATTGAAATTTAAACAAAGCATGGAGAAGAAATGTACCTACTGTCTACCTGTTCTTTACTTTCTTCCTCTTCTTCCAATTTGTTAAGAGGAATGACTTCAAAGGGGGAGAAGATTCAGCTACTGTCCCTTGCCTTGGCCTTTCCTCAGCAAGCTTCCTTTTGCAAATGGCTTGATTGATCTTGCTTGCTGGATTAGGGACAGGATTGGTGCTCTTGTTAGTTGCCTTCACTTCTTTGAATTCAAGACTTGGTTGCTGTGTGATTATTGGAGTTTTGTATTCATCCAGGGCCTTTTGCATTGGTGGTTCCATGAGCTTTTCCTCTATGTACTTCTCTGCTTCACTTGAGTTTGACTTCTCTTGAGTGTCTTCCTCACTTTCTTGCTCTTCTACTTCCTCTCTTGCACTCAACATTTGACTTAATAGCTTTTTCATTGAGGAGGTTTGTTGATCTTCCCAACATTTCTTTATCTCCTCTTCATATCTTTTAATCTCAGATTCAATTGTTGAGACTTTTTGGTCCAGGAGAGTTTGAGGAGGTTTTGAGTGTTCAGGTTCTCTTGTCATCTCAAGTGCAGTTTCAGGTTCAAATATTTCCACCACCTCTTTTTTCATTGAAATTTCACTTGACACAAAGGCTTCCTCATCTTGCCCTTCCTCTTTCCTTGTTGCACTCACCAATTGAGCTAACATTATTTCCATATTTTTGAATGAATTCTCTTGCTCGTTCCAGAATATCTGTGCCTCCCTCTCATATTTTTCAAACATGGTCTCAAGCTTTGAGAGGCTTTGGTTTATGGAAGTTTGTGTGGATGGTGAATTTTGATAGAGGCTTTCTGTTGAAGCATGGTCAAGTGATGATATCTTTGGATGAATATCATATGGAGCATTAGAATTTTCTTCCCAGCCACCATTAGAATCATGAATAGCATCATTTTGTGGTGGAGGGAAATATCCCATATGATTGTCTCCCTCATCTTGTGTTTCTGAAGCAATTCTCCATGGATTGGAGTGCTTAGAATTTGTATTTTCTTGGTGATATTCCCAGCCACCATTAGAGATTAGTGATGGTGGGTGATATCCCATAAAATTTGTTTGATCATAAGATGAGTTGAACTTCATTTGAATTTTGGAAAACACAACACCAAGGAAAATTGAAATTACTCATATCAGAGATGAGAATTTCTTTGTGAGGCAAAAACTCAAACACCTTGGTTTCAATTTAAAACAGGAAACAAAAATAAAGAAAATGCTTGATCTAGACTTCTCACCCACTTAATCATTGTTGATCTAAATCAATCCCCGGCAACGGCGCCAAAAACTTGACGGTGTTTTTGTGGAAAAACGAATTTCCAACACACAAATCCAACTGGCAAGTGTACCGGGTCGCATCAAGTAGTAATAACTCACTTAGAGTGAGGTCGATCCCACAGGGATCGATGGATCAAGCAACTTTAGTGGGTGATTAGTTTAGTCAAGCTAACATTGAGTGATTAGGTGAAATTGTAGCCAACAAAAAGTAAATTGCAGGAATGATAAAGTTGCAGAACGTAAATGGGCAGAAAACTTAAAGAGCAAGAAAGTAAAATAGCTGAAACTTAAATTGCAAGAAATGTAAATTGCATGAAAAGTAAAGGGGCTGGGGTGCTGGAAATTAAAGAAAGCAGTAAAGCAAAGCGTAGAACAATTGCAGGGAGATTAAATTGCTTAAAAGTAAATTGGAAGCAATAGGAACAGAAAGGTAAAAATGCAGATGAAATAAAAGCAGCAGATGTAAATAGCAAGGCAAAATTTCTTAAAGCAGCAACACAGAATGTAACTCAGATCGATTGTGAAATTTAAAGAGACAAGATCTCAGGGAATCAATGAGACTAGAAAACAAGTCTAGATCTCAATATCTTCCTTGATCAAAGTAGAAAGAAGATTGAAGAAGAAAGAAAGATGAAAGCCGTAGAGAAAAACTTGGATCCAAAACTCAATTCACTGAATTATGCAGAAAATCAACAAAGAGCAATTTTAGATCAAGAATGAAACAGAATTCCTTCAAATCTCAATCCAAGATTCAAAACAGAAATGAAAATTAAAGGAGAGAGCTTTCTACTCCTAATGCTCCCTAGTGGAGCTAGCCTCCTTAATCCAGCTCTCCTCTGAAATGAGAGTGATGCCTTTATATAGGTTTTTTACAAAATGAAAATAAAATAAAATTGAAATTAAAAACAAATTCACAAAATGAAATTCCTAATCTAGCTTCTCTGTGTGCCTTTGAGTCATGTTGAGTGGGCTTTTTGATTTGGTGGAGAATTGAATTAAAATGAATTTTTAATTGAATTTTGGTTGATTTTGGCCCATATGTTGCTCCCAGGAGGTTGCTCTGCTCTTGTGGAGAGCAGAGCAGTGAAGTTTTGTGTGGGGATGCATGTTGCGTGCTGAGTGTAGGAGAGACACCAGGGGATTGCCCTGCCCTTGTGGAGAGCGGGGCAGCAGTGTCTTGTGCGTGCCTTGCCTCTGCCCGTGCTGTGATGCGCATGCCCAAGCTCCCTTGTGTGTGCCAAGGATGCCCGTGTCATGCATGCCCATGTGCGTGCCAAGGGGAGTTCCCAAGTTCGAACCTTGGTGAAAGCATTTGGGGGAGCAATTTTCCTTGATTTTTCATGAAGAGAGCACGACATTGCCCTGCTCTCCAAGAGGGCAGAGTAGAATAATGAGCGCTACTTTGCTTTGGAGTGAGGCTCCAGCTTCGAACCTTGGTGGAAGCACTTTGGTTTATTTTTACTTATTTTTGGCCCTTAAAGATGCCTTTCACTCATGCTTCAATTGTACACCAAATATGGATTTCTATACATCGTAGGAAAGCTCTGAATGTCAGCTTTCCAATGCAACTGAAAGAACATCAATTGGACGTCTGTAGCTCATGTTATAGCCCTTTGAAGTAGGCATGGTCATGTTGTGAACGCCCAGATTTTAACTTAGCGAAAATTTGCTTCCAACCTCACTTTGCATCACGATATTGCCCTGCTCTTGGCAAGGGCAGAGCAGTGTGCGTGCTGGTTGCTTTCTTCTTTGATTTGGTCATGGGCCACGCTTTTAAAAGCGTGGCCTAAGGCTCCAAAGTGAGCTCCAACTTCAAAGTGTGCCCCAAAGCTCTTTTTTTTTTCCTTTTTAGCTTATTTTGTGCTTCTTTGCTTCTTTTTCTTCTTATTTCCTACAAGATTTATAAATTTAAAAGATCAAGGAAATATACCATTTAATCACAAAAGCATTCAATATTTAAGCACAATTCATCAATTTCTTGTATGAAAAAGCATAGAAAAATAGGTATATGATGACATGTCATCAGCCATTCTGCGGTTGAGCCACGCCTTGTTATCGCCCCTGGAGCCATTGCCGCCATGCCATCATCGTAGCTATTGATCTGCTCCATCATCAATCTGAGTTAAGGAAGAAGAGACAGAACACAACGGCAAAGGAAGGGGGACCACTTCTACTGCTGTCGTGCCATGAACACCGTCACGGTGGTTGCCGTTGCCGCTGCCTGAATCGTTGTGGTGGCTGCCGCTGCTGCCTAAAGGAGGAGAACGCACACAATGCAAACTAAGATAAGAAGACTTTGCCGGAGAAGGAGAAGACCGAGTTGCCAAGCCTCTGTCGTCAGAAAATGGCACTTTGGCCGTCAGAACCATTGCTGGACCTATTGTTGTTCCGTTCAATCGTTCTTCCTTTGTTACGATAAGCGTTTTCGTTTCAAAATCTTTGAAAATAAGTATTATGTTATGTTTGGTTAGAGATTCTGAGGTTTTGGTAACGTAGGGTTGAATTCCAGTTATTGCAGTTCGCAATTGAAGCTACCGCTACTGCGGGCCGGGAGGAAAAGGGATATTTGCTTGTTTTTATAGCTTTTGAGTTTCGACTATTCGAGGTAGGGGCTTTTTCTTAAAACAATTTTATTATCAAGAATTGTTACACGTCGATATTGTCATGAAAATATATATTTTATAACTATGTGCATATTATGGATTGAACTGAGTTGGTCTGGATTATTGAAATTGTTTGCCTGGTTAATTTATTGATTATTTGAGAAGATTGGGTATTCTGGTTTGTTGGTTGACTTTGTTCAAATGGTTTTGTTTAATTCATCAGAAATGATTTTGAGAATTAGAAAAGATTTGAGATATTGGAATTAATTTTGTTTGATTTATCAGAAATGATTTCAAGAATTTGGAAATAATTTGATATTGGAATTGGTCTGATTTTGGAAATGATTGAGAAGAGTTTGAGAACTAGTTTGGTTGGGACGCGAAAAGGGTGGCAAAGTCCGAGTTTCAGGGGAGCATTTAAGTGAAATCTAATAATGAGAATTTAACTATTTTGGATTTTGATTAATATTGAAAAGAAGTTGAAGTTGATTTATTCAATTGAAGCATTCTGTTTTGAAGAGTTTCGGGAGTTTTGGTTTTGGTTTTGAAAACAGGTTGGATGTTTTGGCTAAAGAAAAATGAGTTTGGTTTGATTAATTTTATCAAAAGAGATATGTCTTTAGTGCTTTTAAAGATTTTAGAGTAACTAAAGTAATGGATTTGATGATAAATGCTTTTAGAGTGTTCAACTAAGATTTTCAATTTTTACCTGATATGGCTTTGAACGTTGTTGAAAAAGTTTTAGCTGTGCTGTTTTTGTTTGGATATATTAGTTATAGTTTTTTTCTCACCTTTGTTATTTGTGTTTTTGTAAAGAGGGATATGAATCGTAATGATATGTATGTTTATAATATTTGTAAGTTACTTGAATGAGAAGTCTTGTATGTTTATATATATATATATATATATATATATATATATATATATATATAAGATTGTGATTGAATTTGTTTACATATGCATGTTTGTAAAAAGTGAAAAAAGAACTTTTGATTTTTTAAAGAAAACAGTGATACCGATTTTATTAATAAGTATATTTAAAGTTATCATAATACTCCTCACTATCAAAATGGCGCGGTCGAAAGCGTGACATTTTGGTAGTAAGGGTGTTACACCCCTGTGCACACGCACACATCAGAAAGTTTTCTAGTGTACTGCAGAATCTGAAATTTTCAATTTTTGACACCGATTTTCAAACATTCATAATGTTTTCTACAAAATTCATTTTTCCTTCGTTCTTGGACGGTCTTAAAGTACTCTTTTGCAACTTTAATTCAAGGCAAATTTTAATCAATTTTAAGCTTTGGTCACCAAGTTATGGCCCATATAAGTTGGTCAAAAACCACTTTTTACACAAAATTCTCCATAACTCAACTTTTACAAATTCTCAAATTTACCTCTTTCAAAACCAACATAACCTAATTCCTAGGTACCCTCTGTAACACCCTACCACACAAGGCTTTAGGCCTAGGTCGTAAATCAAAGGTGGTAAGGTGTCACTACCTCTAAAATAATTACGTACGTAGATATATATGAAGAATAGTTTTACTAGGAGCCTTGAAAGAAAAGATGAACAAAGTAAAACCGACAACGCGTCACACTCGAAAAGCGTTAAGATAGAAGACTTATACAGAAAACCAAAGAGATATATATATATATATATATAGAAAATTCCAAAACTAAGATACATAATCAAGCTTTAGACTCGACTTGCGAAGCAAAGGCTGACCAGGAAATATATTTACGTATATACAACCCAAAATGTTTCCCAAAAGACAAAATATAAATCATGTTTCTTCAAGTCAACCTCTAGGAGGGACAAAATAAAAATGTATACAAAGTGGAGAATATATATACATATATATAAACTAAATACACAATAAAAGTCCCCAAAATGTAGATCTTCGCTTCCAGAGAGTCTCCAGCATGCTCAGTAAGGTGTCTCTCGTCCTGCATCTGAAAAATAACAAATAAGTATGGAATGAAAATCGGAGGTTCTAAGTATGGTAATAGTGCCCAATAGATAAGATATAAGGATTCGTGAAGCCGAAGGCAATCCTACACTTCTACAACCCAGATAAAAGCCTAGAGTTCTTACTAACTAGAATATGATAAATCTACCTAGGGATTCTAATCTATCTCCTCAATTTCAGCTCTCTACAACCTCCCAATCTCCAACTGATACAACCCTCATCTCTCCTTTTTCACCTGAGGGATCTCTCAAGTTTAAACACATATAAAGCATGCAAGTAAAACACAATTAAGATAATAGATACCACATTTAAGTCACATAGTATATAAATATAGATAATCAAATAAACAAGCCAAAACATATATTGCATATCCAAACAAATCATACAATGCACATGATACATGTCTGCCCTATGACTGATGATATCATCTGTCGGTTATACAGTCAAATCTGACATGTCTAGTAACAAGCCCTAGATAGAAACACCACTTCGCAAAGCAAGTAGGACTAAGCCACAACCTTTGCATACTACTGATGCCAAGGCATCTTAGGCTAGTTTCACTAGCCTTTTTCTTTTATTTTTAGTTGTTTTATGCATTTTCTTGAGCCTTAAGTAATCATTTGGGCCAAATAGTCATGCTTGTCTTAAATCATTCAAACATGAAGATTTTGATGCAAATTCCATGAGTTTTTAGTTATATTCCTTGAATGCTATGAATGGAAGAATTCTCATGAAATTTTGCAAGACTTTGATGCAGTCGTTTGGATGATTTCAGGGAAGAAGAGGCTAGGCAAGGAAGCAACAAAATCAATAAAGGAAGCTTGAATATCACATGTGGAGTTTAAGCTCCAGTTTAAGCTTAAACTGGAGCTTAAAACGCCAAAAATCATGAAAGCTGAGGAAAGGGCTGAAAGTGGCGTTTAACCTCCAGTTTAACCTTAAACTGGAAGTTAAACGCCAGAATTGAAAGCATCAGGGAGCCATTCCACGTTTAAGCTTCAGTTTAACCTTAAACTGAAGCTTAAACGTGTTCGACAATTCCACACTCCAGGGTTGCCTTCTTCCATTTCCACGTTTAAGCTTCAGTTTAACCTTAAACTGAAGCTTAAACGTGCTCGAGCTTGTGCCTCCAGGGAGTGCCAGCGTTTAAGCTCCAGTTTAAGCTTAAACTGGAGCTTAAACGTGTTATATGGAACAGCTTGACCATGCCTTCTTCAAACATAAATAACTTGAGCTACAAAACTCCAAATGAGGTGATTCAAAATGCATTGGAAAGAAGACATCTAGAGCTTTCCAAGCATATATGGCATGTATGGTGGATACTAAAAATTGAGGGAGAAAACAGCCCCGTAATGTGCATAGAAGAGCATAGTACCAACATGCAATCAGGCCAGCTGACCTCTTCACCTTCCATGGAGTATAACTCGAGTTGTAGAACTCCAAATGATGCGCTTCCAGTTGCATTGGAAAGTAGACATCCAGAGCTTTCCAACGATGTATAGAAGTATGGGGTGGACAATGCAACTGAGCTCCCAAAATTGGCATTTTCGAGCACGTTTAAGTGACTTAAACGTTGGCTTAAACGCTGTCAAACCAACCAGCAACCTTGTCACATTCAATCAAGCATAACTTGAGCTATAGAGATCCAATTGAGGTGCTTCTAGTTGCGTTAGAAAGCTGACATCCATAGCTTTCCAACGAGGTATAATAGTCTATATTTGGCATCAAATTGGCAAGGTTGACAAGAGAACAAAGTGACGACTCAAGAAAGGGGGGTGCAACGTTTGAGTGTAGTTTAATGGATCATTATCCTTTTTGGATCAATTATGTCACTCTACCCTTCAAGCAAGCAAGGCCCATCAACAACACCAAATCAAGGCCACAAGAATCATCTAGAATAGTTTATTTTCATTTGATTGTAATTTGCTTTGAATTTCATTTTCATTTTGTAATTTAGGGAGCCTATTTAAAGGCCTTAGTTTCTGCATTTGAGGAAGGGGGATTGAAGGGGAATCCAGCCCCTGAGGGGCACTTTTTACGAGGGGGAACTTTTTGATCATTTTGCTACTTTTCATATTTTGTAATTGAATTCAGAGCTATGACTCACTAAACCCCTTTCATTGGGTTAGGGAGCTCTATTGTAATTCAATGAATCAATAATAGTTTTATCTTCTTCTTTAATCTTTTCTCTTGAATTTTGTTAGAAAGCTTCTCGATCTAATTCCATTGGGTAGTTGTCTTGGGAAAGAAACTACCCATAATTGGAATCCTTCGGAACCTTGGGAAAGGAATGGAGGATTCATGCTAGAGAAACTTTTCTCACAGTGAATTGGATTGGGGTTTGGATGGATATTGTGACATGTAATCCTACCAAATTGTGGTTCATGAAACTGTGTGGTATAATCAGTGATCGAGCATCATCTCTTCTTATGAACATTTAAACCAAGGGATTGGGAATTTGTTTGTTTTTAGAGAGAATTGGTGAGCCAAGGGATTGGGATCCAATCATATAAGATTGCCAAGCAAAATTCAATGAATGCATTGATTGAGGAAGGGATAAAACGTTTTGATTCGGAGATCTCAATATCTCCTGAAACCCAATGAATTCCCCATTTCTGATCTACCACTTTCTCTTTACATTCTGCAATTAAATTCATGCAATCACCCCCATCCCTTTTAATTTCAGCAATTTAGCTTCTCGCTCTTTAATTCATGCAATTTTACATTCCGCAATTCTCATCTAAATCTTGATTCCGCTCAACTAGAACATACTTCTAATCCGAATTGCTCACTCAACCAATCCTTGTGGGATTCGACCTCACTCTATTGTGAGTTTTTACTTGACGATAACCGGTGCACTTGCCGGAAGGAATTTTGCCGATTGTGCAATTTCCTAAATCGTAGCATATCAAGTTTATGCACATCAACTACCCGCTTAATCTAGAGCAAGTAGAATGAACCACTACTACTGTGTACTACACAAGCGGGTGTTTACGAACTCAACCTGAAGCAAGTGGAACGAACCATAACCCTTGCTACTACCCAGGTGTCACAATTACTAATTCTGAGCAAGTGGGATGAATCACAATCCTTGCTATTACCCAGGTGTCTCAAATACTGACTCAGAGCAAGTGGGATGAACCACAACCCTTGCTACTACCCAGGTGTCTCAAACATTAACCTTGATTCCTTATCACTCAATCAACTTCATTCGTAATCATAATCACATTCATCATCGCATCTCAATCTCATTTTCATTCACAATATCCTCAAAATCACAATCAAATCATTCTGATTATCATAGTTACCCCTACCATAACCTAATATTTCATCATAATCATTTCTATCATGTTCCAATCAAGAATTAGTTATCCTTCTCATAACTCTCATTACACTTAATCCAATTCTTCTTCAATATCAATTCAATATCCTTAATATGTTCGCCCTTATTCTGAAACCTAAAAACTAGCTATCAGACCTTAAACAGGGGTTACAATGTTTACAAACTTGCTGGAAAGGCCAAACAGTTAAAAATAGGATTTTAGTGTGGAAATAGGGTATTGTGCGTACGCATGCACCAGAAAACTTTCCCAGCGTGTGCGTACTCACACAATAAACTCCCAGGGTGTGCATACGCACACCCCTTGTGTGTACACACGAGTCTCATCACACGTCCTGTTCTATGCATACATAAGGTGCGTGGGCACCCAAACTAGAAATTCTGGTTTTCTGCAACTTCATAAAGTTCAGTTTTTTATACCTAACTTCTAACGTTTATAACTTTCTCTACAAAACTTCAATTTCCCTCATCTTTACACCATTTTAAAGATCTCACAATCACCTTTGATTTAAAATAAAGTTCACTCAAGTCCAAACTATGAGGACCAAGTTATGGCCCACCAAAGTTGATGAAAGATATATTATTACCAAATTTATTAAAAGACTGACATTTTCAAAACTCTCAACACCAAACCAAATTAACCATACGAAACACTACATCACCTTATCAACAAATCATCCATTAATACTCAATCATTCCAACACCTAACATTTCAATTCTTTTCCATTTGCTATCTCATTTCAACAACTTCAAGCACTTTTTCTTCTCAAACACAAATTACACCACATAATCATTATCACAATCCACATCACATCCAATTTTACTTAATCAATTTCAATCTTCAACATCAAACTTATTCAAATATTTCAACTCACAAGGCCACCAACTTCACAATTAACACATTCAACACCAAATTCAACAATTTTCATTCATAACTACACCCAAATCACAACCACATCAATGCCAATTACTCCTAAGTATTGCCATATACCTCTTAATCACTCTATAACATATCAACAATTGGCAATACATTCACATATTATGTCTAATCAATTAAACCAACCAATTCACATTATTCAAACCTATCCTAAGACAAATAACCTAGGTTTTCATGTAACATTATATATTAATTAAAAAAAACCAAAACCATACCTTAGCCGATTTTCTCCAAAGTTCAAAACACCGAACTTCAAATTTCTAAGACTTCTAAACAACTCCAATAAGTTTCAGCCACCAAAGTTGTATTCCAAATACTTCAATTCACTAATTTGACTTTAATCAACATAAAATTCCACCTAATTTCATACAATTTTACTATAATCAATACAAGAGTTCAGTAATTCACTAATTAGTAGTTCCTTACTTTATCCACTAATTTCATGGACAAAATCCAATGCTAGATCATGCTAGAGCACCCCTAAATCATCAAAATTACAAAATCCCTCAATATTCAAAACCAAAAATTGTGGAATTGAAGGGAGGTGAGAACCGGGTGAGAAATTTCGAGTTTCTTACCACTTTGTTCAGATGAATTTGAAGAGAATTCTGAAACGAACACGTGGCCGTAGATGGTTCGCCAATCAGAGTTGCGAATTGAAAGTTTTGAGCGATTGGATGTGATGTGTGAATGGTGTATGAGGGTTGGCTCACCTCTTCTTCTCTTCTCCGTGGAACATAACCACAAGGAAGAAAAGTGGCTGAAATTTTAGGTTTTTGTGGGATATATAAGTTGGGCTTGGGCCCAATATAGGCTCTGTTCATTCGATTTAGCCCATTGATCCATCTTTGTGCTAAAATCTTTAAAATTAGTCTTTTAATTAGTATTATAAATATTTTTACTTCTTCTAATTATAAAATTTAATTTTCTAATGTTTTGGCTCATAATTAATTTATTAGTTAATTGTTTATTAATTAATTAGGATTTTACACCCTCTACACTCAAACATGAATCCCAAATCATATCGTAACCATTCAAGGCCTAAACAACCAGTTTCATTCAATTAACCATTCCCGATTTACAACAATTTCGTTCAAAACCATTAATCAAACCAAACTATAACAAAATCAATACATATAACTCAACCATCATACCGCAACCCAATTCAGCATATCAATACCAAAAACTTACCAAAACTTACCCAACTATGGCCTCCAGCCCAATTCTCATTCAATATTCATTTACCAACCCAAATCACACATTACGCCATCATTCAAGATCACATTCAATCAACAATTTAATTTTCTATTTCATTGACAATAATTCAACTTTAACATGTCTCACCCAACCTCAAAACATACCAATACACATAATTCATTCAATTAAAGTCTCTGGCCACAATTTTACTTACAATTATCAATTATCCATCATAAGTATTTTCACCAAACCAAATTCATCACAACACCAAATCATACCATTTCAATACTATCATAAGGTCCTCTAACCTAGGCTTTCACATAGCATTACATAATTATTTACCTGAAACTATAACCCATACCTTCGTTAATGATGGTTTCCAAATTCTTTGAATTTTCTCTCCAATCAAACCCAAGCTTCAACTTGTGCAACCAAGCCTCAACCAAATCCTCCTCTAATTAAGTGGCGTACCCAATTCCGCACCAAATCAAACCAAGCATTCAAACTACTCCATTCAATCTAATTACATCAAATTCTCAATTGTTCATACTAGGTTTTCACATATAATTGTGGGAAATCAAAGGAAAAGAGTTTCTTTACCTTGTACCACATAATCTAGGTCAAAACCCTGCTAGAAGTTGAAAATGTGAAAATAAAAAATGTGAGGAGAAACAAACTTTAACACCATATATACCAAAATGCAAAAATGATATAGGTCAGAGTTCTCGTGAGTATTTACCACAAACGTTATATAAAATCAAAGATAAAGTCGAAATAAATGCGCGACTACAAACGAGTCTTGGATCGGAGCTTTGGATTGAGAGAAAAATTGATTTGAATGTTGAAGTGAATAGTAACTAGGGCATTGGTGCTTCCTTCTCTTCTCTCTTCGTGGCTCACTCCCTCTTTGGTGAATACAATGTGATTTTGTATAAGTGAAGGGGTGAGTCACACCCTTAACCCCTTTAAGTGAGGGACAATTTTGTAACTTTTGTCCCTTGGTCTCACCTAGGACAAAAATCTTTAAGTGTTCCGTTTTCATCCTAAATATTTTTGTGGTCAATCCTACATTTTTACTTCTCTTATATGCAATACCAGGTAGACTTAAACCTATACAATTAATCATAACGTCAGTATGTATTTTTCCACAATTAATTTTATTTTTGCACTCAAAATTATTTTCTAAGTTAATTTTTTTATCTGTAAATTCTCAAATTATAAATTCTGGATTTTTAACCCAGGCCGGATGTTTTAAACCCTTTTAGCTCAGTTTTAATTAATTAATTGATTATTTATTTATTATTTATCCGGATTTTACAAACCCAAGTTAATATGAAAGTTTAGAGATAAGTAAATGAGTAAAGGCTCAGGTTTTTGATGCAAGGGCATCTTGGCCAGTTTCACTGACCTTTTCTTTACTATTTTTAGGGTAGTTTCATGCATTTCCTTAGGAAATAAGCTAGTTTTGGGTAGATATTCACTTACACCTTGATTCAAGAATACATTGTGCATTTTACATGATTTCATGAGGATTTTGCATGAATTTAGTGACAAATGGTATGTTGCATTACCCATGACTTGGACTAGAACTTTGATGCACTCTATTGCTTGATTTCAGGACCAAAGGAAGAAAGGAGGAACCACTTAGCAGTCACATTAATCTAATTAACGTAGCCACTAACGTGGAATGGGAGGTAACCTGCAAAGTTAATGAGAAAAGTGATTGCCAATAACGCTCTCGAAGCCATCATGCCCACGTTAAGAGTCACGTTAACTAAGTTAACGTGAGCTCTAACGTGAAGGAAGGACTTTGAGCCAACGTTAGTGACACTTAACATTATCACTAACGTTGGCCAATGATCATAAGTGGCCACGTTAGAGTCCACGTTAACTTGGTTAACGTGGCCTCTAACGTCAATAAGGGGAAGGAAGCCAATGTTAGTGATGTTCAACATTGTCACTAACATTGGCCTAAGGTGCAATGTGCCACGTTAACTTCCACGTTAACTTGGTTAACGTGGGAGCTAACATGAGAGGCAAGAATGGTCGACAACGTTAGTGACACCCAACATTGTCACTAACGTTGGAAGCAACCACAAAACCCCAAGAGCCACGTTAACTTCTACGTTAACCTAGTTAACGTGGAAGCTAACGGCAATGAGTGAAAGATGAGCCAACGTTAGTGATACTCAACATTGTCACTAACGTTGGAAATGGTTTGCAAAGCCACGTTAGAAGCCACGTTAACCTAGTTAACGCGGACTCTAACGAGAATAGGGGCATATTGGAACGTTAGTGACAATGTTGAGTGTCACTAACGTTCTCAAAGATTGGCACACCTACGTTAAAAGAGCCACGTTAACTAAGTTAACGTGGACTCTAACATAGGAAAGGGAGAGGCTCTCAACGTTATTGGGAAAGTTGAGTCCCAATAACGTGTGTGAAAGACAAAGAGGCAATGTTAGTGGCAACGTTTGTGCCACTAACGTTGAAGTTAACGTGGTCTTTACTTGGGTAAGAAACATTAGTGAAAAAGTTGAATGACACTAACGTTTTCGAACCTATTTTCTCACTGAATGTTAACACCTCTAACGTCTTGAGCTAAAGTCTCTGCCCACTTCACACTTTCTCTCTGCAAGTAAAACCTAGCCCAAATAAAGAAAAGAACTGCTTCAAACTCAAGATCCAAAGGCCCAAGACTTGAAGAACCAACTAGAAGCTGAGAAGAGTAGTATATATAGGAGTAGCTTTGAATTATTAGGGAGTTCTGGAGGTTGAAGGGAGAGCACTACTCTCTGTATTTTACTCTGCTTTTCTAGTTCATTGATGTATTCTCCATCTTTGTTTTCATTTTCTAGAGCTATGAACAACTAAACCCCTTTCATTGGGTTAGGGAGCTTTGTTGTAATTTGATGGATCAATACTAGTTTTCATTATTCTTCTTCTCTCTTTTCTCTTGATTTTACTTGAAAGCTTTCGATCTTCATCCCATTGGGTAGTTATCTTGGAAAAGGAGCTATTCAAACTTGGATCTCTTCTGAGCCTTGAAAGAGGAATGAAGAGATCAAGCTAGAAATGCTTTCTCATGCTGGACCAAATTGGGTTCGGATGGATATTTGACTATAATCCTCTCAATACTTGATTTGGGAAATGCATGTGGTATAATCAGTGACCACACTTCATCTCTTCTCATGAGCAATTGACCAAGGAATTGGCTATTGATCAAGATTTGAGAGATTGAATTGCAAGAAATTGTAATTCAATCAATTAAGATTGCCAAGGAGATCAATGAGTGCATTGATTGAGGAAGAGATGAAAATGACTTGATCCGGAGAATTGCAACATCTCCTATGCCCAATGAACTCCCCAAATTCTGATCTAACCCATTCTCTTTAAATTCTGCGTTTATGTTCATGAGCAAACACCCCATTACCATTTACAATTCTGCAATTTAATTTCAGTCATTTACTTCCAGCTCTTTAATTTTAGCATTTACTTTTCATGTCATTTACATTACTGCTATTTTATTTTCTGCAATTCTCAACCCAAATTTTGAATTAGCTCAACTAGAACATTCTTCTGATTAAAGTTGCTTGATCAATCAATCCCTGTGGGATTCGACCTCACTCTATTGTGAGTTTTTACTTGACGACAAATTCGGTACACTTGCCGAAGGAAATTTGTTGAGAGACAATTTCCACCTTCATCAAGTTTATGGCGCCGTTGCCGGGGATTGATTGTGCATCAACAATGATTAGATTGGAAGATTACTAGATTGAGCATTTTTGTTTTGTTATTTAATTTTCTGTTTGAGTAATTTACTTTCTGTCTTAATTAACTCCTTCCCTTTCCCCCGTCTACTCTTTCGTTTTTCTTTGTTATTTACAATTCAGTTTGCTAACCCACTAACTGTTTGATATATTGCATCACTCACAACTAACAGTAATTCTGACAGCAATATTCTCTGCACATAGTTTTTCCTTGTTTGTACTTGTTAGTTGTATGACAGGGAGAAGAAGCGGGGCTTCAACTTCTTTCGATTCTGAACCAGAGAGGACCCTCCTTAGATTAAGGAGGAAAGCAAGAGGGAAACGTGCAATCGGTGCTGAAGAGGAGGAGGAACACTTTAAACTAAACATGGAAGGCAACATAGAAAACCAACATGAAGAAGAGGCTAATAACCATGGGGGAGGAGGTAGAGCAAATCATGTTGGGGAGGATAGAAGAGTGTTAAGCTCTTATATCAATCCCAACCCAGGCAACTGTGGGAGCAGCATTCAGAAACCCACCATACATGCCAACAATTTCGAGCTAAAACCTCAGCTCATCACTCTTGTGCAGAATAATTGCTCATTTGGAAGAGGTGCTCAAGAAGATCCGAATCAACACTTAACCATCTTCTTGAGGATTTGTGACACAGTGAAGTCCAATAGAGTCCACCAGGATGTCTATAGGCTGCTCTTGTTCCCATTTTCTCTCAGGGACAAGGCATTCAAATGGCTTGAATCCTTCCCAAAAGAAAGCCTGACAAATTGGGAGGAGGTAGTGAATAAGTTTTTGGCAAGGTTTTACCCCCCTCAAAGGATCAATAGGCTGAGAACCGAAGTACAGACGTTCAGACAGCAAGATGGGGAGACACTTTATGAAGCTTGGGAAAGGTTCAAAGACCTAACGAGGAGATGCCCACCAGAGATGTTCAATGAGTGGGTCCAACTGTACATCTTCTATGAAGGCTTGTCATATGAATCAAAGAAGGCAGTAGATCATTCCTCTGGAGGATCCTTGAACAAGAAGAAGACCATTGAAGAAGCAATAGATGTCATTGAAACTGTAGCTGAGAATGACTACTTCTATGCTTCCGAAAGAGGAAACACTAAGGGAGTAATGGAGTTAAACAATGTAGATGCTCTGCTGGCTCAGAACAAGCTCATCACCAAGCAGTTAGCTGACCTCACCAAGAAGATGGAGAGGAACCAAGTGGCAGCAATCACCACCTCATCAACAACCCAAGAAGAAGTTGAAGAAGAGGACCTTGAGCAAGCCAACTATATTGGGAACTCACCTAGACAGAACCATGATCCATACTCCAAGACATACAACTCTGGATGGAGGAACCACCCAAACTTTGGGTGGGGGAATCAGCAAGAGCAAAGCCAAGACCAGAGGCGTTACAACTTCAACAACAATGCAGCTCATCAACATTTCACACAGAGGACATATCAACACCCCCACAATAACACCTCTCATCCTTCCACCTCTAATCCTAATTTACCATCAATTGATGACAGACTCTCTAAGCTTGAAACCTTACTTGAAGGAGTATGCAAGAACGTCAGAAATAGTAAGGTATTTCGAGAGGAAGTGCAGTCAAACATGCAGAATCAAAATGCTGCCATCAAGAAACTAGAGACACAAATTGGTTATCTATTCAAGCAGCTTTCAAACCACAACTTCTGCAATAATAACAATTCAAGTAAAGAGGAGGAGTGTCAAGCTATAACACTTAGGAGTGGGAAGGAATTTAAGGAACTCTCCCAAAAACCACAAGAAGAAGGCTCAACTGAAAAGGAAGAAGAGCAAGATGGAGTTCAAACTCCCACTTCAAGTCCACAAAAAGAAAAAGGGATGCTAAAATTGAACGTCTCAAGAGATCCATATCCTCAGCAGTTGAAGAAAAAGGAAGATGACAACCAGTTCGTGAGATTCTTGGAAATCTTTAAGAAACTACAAATCAACATACCCTTTGCTGAAGCAATAGAACAAATGCCACTCTATGCCAAGTTCCTAAAGGAGCTGATGACTAAGAAAAGAAGCTGGAAGAACAATGAGACTGTGATACTAACTGAAGAATGTAGTGCCATCATCCAGCTCAAACTACCCCAGAAGTTGAAGGATCCTGGGAGCTTTCAGATCCCTTGTATTATAGGGGAAATCACAGTAGAGAAGGCCCTTTGTGACTTAGGAGCCAGCATCAATTTGATGTCAGTAGCAATGATGAGGAAGATGAAGATCGAGGAGGCTAAACCAACAAAAATGGCCTTACAACTGGCAGATCGATCGTTCAAATTCCCTTATGGCATAGTAGAGGATTTGTTGGTGAAAGTAGGCGACTTCATATTCCCGGCAGATTTTATAGTGTTGGACATGCAGGAGGAAGCAAAAACCTCCATTATTCTGGGAAGGCCATTCTTAGCTACTGCTGGAGCTATCATTGATGTCCAGAAAGGTGATCTTACCTTGAGATTACACAATGAAAAGATGACATTCAATGTGTTCAAGGCCATGAGTTACCCACCAGAACAATTAGGGGAATGCATGAGGATAGACGCGCTTGAAGAAGAAGTGCAGGAGTGTTTCGAAGAAGAAGAGCATGAAGAGCCCGAGAGATCAATGGAGGAGGAGTATATACCAAGTGAGGAGGTTGCCACAGCAGAGAGTCACGTTCAAGATGCACCACAGGAAGAGACTGAAAAGTCAGAAGCACCCAAGGTTGAACTTAAAGCATTGCCACCCACTCTCAAATATGCATACCTAGGAGAAAATGAAAACTACCCAGTGATTATAAGCTCGTGCCTCAGCCAAGATCAAGAGGATGAACTGCTCAAGGTGCTACGAGAGCACAAGGACGCCATTGGATGGACCCTTGCTGACCTGAAGGGAATCAGTTCAGCTATATGCATGCATAAAATACTGTTGGAAGATGATGCAAAACCATCCATTCAATCCCAAAGGAGGCTGAACCCAATCATGAAGGAAGTGGTACAGAAAGAGGTTATGAAGCTTTGGCAAGGAGGAGTAATATACCCGATCTCAGATAGCCCTTGGGTCAGCCCTGTGCATGTTGTGCCCAAGAAGGGAGGAATCACTGTGGTTCCCAATGAGAGGAACGAACTGATACCTACAAGAACCGTCACAGGATGGCGGATGTGCATTGACTATCCGAAACTCAATGAAGCCACACGAAAGGATCATTTTCCTCTCCCATTCATGGATCAGATGTTGGAAAGACTCGCAGGGCATGCTTATTACTGTTTTCTTGATGGTTATTCAGGATATAACCAAATAGTGGTTGATCCTAGAGACCAAGAGAAAATTTCATTTACCTGTCCATATGGAGTGTTTGCCTACAGGCGCATGCCATTTGGACTATGTAATGCACCTGCGACTTTCCAACGCTGCATGCTTTCTATATTCTCAGATATGATAGAGAAATTCATTGAGGTTTTTATGGATGATTTCTCGGTATTTGGAGATTCTTTTACTAGTTGCTTGAATCACCTGACCTTGGTATTGAAAAGATGCCAAGAGACCAATTTAGTCTTAAACTAGGAGAAATGTCACTTTATGGTGACAGGAGGAATAGTTCTTGGCCATAAGATTTCTAACCAAGGAATCAAAGTGGACAGAGCTAAAGTAGAACTTATTGAAAAGCTCCCTCCACCCAGTGATGTCAAGGCAATTAGAAGCTTTTTAGGGCATGCTGGCTTTTACAGAAGATTTATTAAAGATTTTTCAAAAATAGCTAAGCCCTTGAGTAATCTCCTTGTATCAGATACACCATTCATCTTCGATGAAACCTGCATATTGGCATTCGAGCATTTGAAAAAAAGATTGTCCTCTGCCCCTATCATCTCCCCACCTGATTGGAACTTACCTTTTGAATTGATGTGTGATGCATCTGACTTTGCAGTAGGGGCAGTGTTAGGGTAGAGGAAAAATAACTTAGTCCATGTAATATACTATGCTAGCAAGGTCCTCAATGATGCTCAAAGAAATTATACCACTACTGAAAAGGAATTGCTAGCCATAGTTTTTGCATTTGACAAGTTTAGATCATATCTCATTGGTGCTAAAGTAATTGTTTTTACAAATCACACAGCACTTAAATATTTATTTGCCAAGCAAGAATCAAAACCAAGACTAATAAGATGGATTTTATTATTGCAGGAGTTTGATATTAAAATCAGAGACAAGAAGGGAGTGGAGAACAAGGTGGCAGATCACCTATCCAGGATTCCTCATGAGGAAGGGGAAACATATGATATGAGTGTGAACGAGCTCTTCCCTAATGAGCAGTTAATGACAGTGAACAAAGCTCCATGGTTTGCAGACATTGCCAACTTAAAGGCAACTGGGGCTCTACCTCCAGGGATCAATAAACATCAAAAGAGGAAGCTCATGAATGATGCAAAATACTTTGTCTGGGATGAGCCTTATCTTTTCAAGAAGTGTTCAAATGAAATCCTTAGAAGATGTGTTTCAGAAGAGGAAGGACGAGAAGTATTATGGAATTGCCACGGCTCATGCTACGGAGGCCACTTTGGAGGGGACAGGACTGCAGCAAAGGTGTT
The DNA here is from genome assembly GCF_014773155.1 of Arachis stenosperma. Lineage (NCBI taxonomy): Eukaryota > Viridiplantae > Streptophyta > Magnoliopsida > Fabales > Fabaceae > Arachis > Arachis stenosperma. The sequence continues at coordinate 107,710,197 of NC_080380.1, read as the reverse complement.
ACAAAGTGGATTCTTTTGGCCCACCCTGTTCAAGGATGCCAAAGAATTGGTAAGGAGTTGCAATGAATGTCAGAGATCTGGGAACTTGCCCAAAAGAAATGCCATGCCACAGAATTTCATTTTGGAACTGGAAGTATTTGATGTGTAGGGAATAGATTTCATGGGACCATTCCCAACCTCATATGCAAACCAGTACATCTTGGTAGCAGTGGATTATGTGTCCAAATGGGTAGAGGCCATTGCAACCCCAACAAATGACAACAAAGTGGTCATGAACTTCCTCAGGAAGAATATTTTCAGCCGGTTCGGAGTTCCAAGAGCCCTCATCAATGATGGAGGGAGCCATTTTTGTAACAAACCACTAGAGACTCTTCTCCTACGATATGGGGTAAAACACACGGTAGCCACACCTTACCATCCCCAAACAAGTGGACAAAAAGAGATATCCAACAGAGAGCTAAAGAGAATTCTGGAGAAGACTGTAGGTGCATCAAGAAAAGATTGGGCGAAGAAGCTGGATGACGCTCTTTGGGCATACAGGACCGCATTCAAAACACCACTGGGAATGTCCCCATATCAACTGGTTTATGGGAAAGCTTGCCATTTACCACTAGAATTGGAACACAAAGCTCTCTGGGCCATCAAGATACTGAACTTTGACAGCATTGCTGCTGGTGCAAAGAGAATCTTGTAACTGCAAGAGATGGAGGAATTCAGGTCAAAAGCCTATGAAAATACTAAGATATATAAGGAGAAGGCAAAGAGAAGACATGACCTGCATCTTGCACCAAGGGATTTCGAAAAGGGACAGCAAGTACTCCTCTACAACTCCAAATTGAGACTATTCCTAGGAAAACTCAAATCAAGGTGGTCAGGGCCGTTCGTTGTCACTAAAGTCTCACCATATGGACACATCGAAGTCATGGATGAAAAGTCAGGGAGGACTTTTACAGTGAACGGACAAAGGCTCAAGCATTATCTGGGCAACATGGGGGAAAACCCCAGAGTAAACTATCATCTCAAGTAGAGGAGGAATCGTCAAGCTAGTGACGATAAAGAAGTGCTTTGTTAGGAGGCAACCCAACCTTAGGAAACTACTTTTTCAACTGCATTTCAATAAAGATCACAAGTTGTTTCCCCTACATTGTAAGGAGCTAAGTTTGGTGTTCCACACCAAAATAATTCAAGAGTGAAAGTGCGATTCTAAGTTTGGTGTCTCACCAGAGGATGCTAGTTAGAATCACACTATACTCTCAAAGCACATTGCTAGCTCTAACCAATTAAGGGAACCACTTGGATATAGATTAGTCTTTAGTTAATTGGCTGCTAATAGCAAGATACGAGGTTCTACACATGCATGCGAGATTTTGTAGTAAGCAAGGAACTAAGTTTGGTGTTCACACACCCAAAATAAGTTCAGAAATCATAAGCATACATGCGAGCTGACTATTCCTCAAGTGCTTTGGAAACAAGCAACTTCCAATAACCTTGCAGGAAGCTTATGAGGAGATGGTGTACCTTCAACTAAGAAAGTAAGGCATCAAGAACTGTGACAATGACAACAAGAAGGAAACTGGATTGGCAGAGCAAACCATCTCTCAAAGGTTGTATTGCTACTTAATTACATCCCATCATCTTGTTAAAAATTGGAAGTCCGAATGCACTATTAATTAATAGTCATGCGTTGATTGGAACCTAGTTCAACTCTGCATATTTTTAGTTTTATTGCTTAGGTCTATGTTTGCTGGTTCTTTATGTCACTGCATCACTACTTTACTTAATTATATGTTTGTCCTTAGAATCAAATGAAAAAGAGAATGATTGTGTTTTAAAAAGACCAGAGAGGAGTTCATAATATGGAGTAATTTTCTGAATCTTTGGTGTGATCATAAGTTAGCTAAGTTGGTTCAACCATGAGGTGGGAAGACAACTATCTGTCCTGAATCATATGCTTTGAACACACCCCATGAGACTAGCTAAATAACAAGATCCTAATAAGAGAAAGGGAAAGAACAATGAAATTGAAAAACAAAAGAAAAAGAGTAAGCAATAAGGCTAGGCACCAATGGTTTTAGTCTTGAGGCATGTGTCTGTGGTGTTCCTGTGTGAGGGATCTACTTGGATGAATAAGCTCTTAGGGGTGCCTTATCACTTGGTAACTTGGGTTAACTAACTCGGGATTATCAGGTGAAAGTCCACTATCAAGAGTAACCATCACTACAGAGCATTTAGTAACCCAAAGAGGTGCTGGACACCAAGGTCTCAAGAAAAGAAAACAAATAAACCATATGCCTGTGGTGTGTATGTATGGGGGAGAGACTTGAGGAAGTAAGTCCGTAGGGGTGTTTCAACACCTAGCACCTTGAACCAACTGGTTCGGGAGTGTTGGCTGAAAGCTTATTTTAAAGAGTTGCCCCCTTACAGAGCACCTAGCCTGAAGAACACAAATAAGCCCTGAAATGACAATAAAAGGATCAATAAAGTTCTCATGGTATGTAAGCAAAACCAGTGTTTTAGAGCATGATAAAGGTCTGAAAGCCAGTAATGGAATGAACCTAAGTTGCTATGCATGAAACCACCATAAAATCAGTAACATGACTTCCACAAGAATGACTCATTTCTCTTGGCATTCCATTCATCATTCCCTTGTTCCAGTACTTGCTTAGGGACAAGCAAGCTTTAAGTTTGGTGTTGTGATGCAAGGGCATCTTGGCCAGTTTCACTGACCTTTTCTTTACTGTTTTTAGGGTAGTTTCATGTATTTCCTTAGGAAATAAGCTAGTTTTGGGTAGATATTCACTTACACCTTGATTCAAGCATACATTGTACATTTTACATGATTTCATGTGGATTTTGCATGAATTTAGTGACAAATGGTATGTTGCATTACTCATGACTTGGACCAGAACTTTGATGCACTCTATTGCTTGATTTCAGGACCAAAGGAAGAAAGGAGGAACCACTTAGCAGTCACGTTAATCTAATTAACGTAGCCACTAACGTGGAATGGGAGGTAACCTGCAAAGTTAATGAGAAAAGTGATTGCCAATAACGCTCTCAAAGCCATCATTGCCCACGTTAAGAGTCACGTTAACTAAGTTAACGTGAGCTCTAACGTGAAGGAAGGACTTTGAGCCAACGTTAGTGACACTTAACATTATCACTAACGTTGGCCAATGATCATAAGTGGCCACGTTAGAGTCCACGTTAACTTGGTTAACGTGGCCTCTAACATCAATAAGGGGAAGGAAGCCAATGTTAGTGATGTTCAACATTGTCACTAACGTTGGCCTAAGGTGCAATGTGCCACGTTAACTTCCACGTTAACTTGGTTAACGTGGGAGCTAACGTGAGAGGCAAGAATGGTCGACAACGTTAGTGACACCCAACATTGTCACTAACGTTGGAAGCAACCACAAAACCCCAAGTGCCACGTTAACTTCTACGTTAACCTAGTTAACGTGGAACAGAACGGCAATGAGTGAAAGATGAGCCAACGTTAGTGACACTCAACATTGTCACTAACGTTGGAAATGGTTTGCAAAGCCACGTTAACCTAGTTAACGTGGACTCTAACGAGAATAGGGGTATATTGGAACGTTAGTGACAATGTTGAGTGTCACTAACGTTCTCGAAGATTGGCACACCTACGTTAAAAGAGCCACGTTAACTAAGTTAACGTGGACTCTAACGTAGGAAAGGGAGAGGCTCTCAACGTTATTGGGAAAGTTGAGTCCCATTAACGTGTGCGAAGGACAAAGAGGCAACGTTAGTGGCAACGTTTGTGCCACTAACGTTGAAGTTAACGTGGCCTTTACTTGGGTAAGAAACGTTAGTGAAAAAGTTGAATGACACTAACGTTTTCAAACCCATTTTCTCACTGAATGTTAACACCTCTAACGTCTTGAGCTAAAGTCTCTGCCCACTTCACACTTTCTCTCTGCAAGTAAATCCAAGCCCAAATAAAGAAAAGAACTGCTTCAAACTCAAGATCCAAAGGCCCAAGACTTGAAAAACCAACTAGAAGCTGAGAAGAGTAGTATATATAGGAGTAGCTTTGAATTATTAGGGAGTTCTGGAGGTTGAAGGGAGAGCACTACTCTCTGTATTTTACTCTGCTTTTCTAGTTCATTGATGTATTCTCCATCTTTGTTTTCATTTTCTAGAGTTATGAACAACTAAACCCCTTTCATTGAGTTAGGGAGCTCTGTTGTAATTTGATGGATCAATACTAGTTTTCATTATTCTTCTTCTCTCTTTTCTCTTGATTTTACTTGAAAGCTTTCGATCTTCATCCCATTGGGTAGTTATCTTGGAAAAGGAGCTATTCAAACTTGGATCTCTTCTGAGCCTTGAAAGAGGAATGAAGAGATCAAGCTAGAAATGCTTTCTCATGCTGGACCAAATTGGGTTTGGATGGATATGTGACTATAATCCTCTCAATACTTGATTTGGGAAATGCATGTGGTATAATCAGTGACCACACTTCATCTCTTCTCATGAGCAATTGACCAAGGAATTGGCTATTGATCAAGATTTGAGAGATTGAATTGCAAGAAATTGTAATTCAATCAATTAAGATTGCCAAGGAGATCAATGAGTGCATTGATTGAGGAAGAGATGAAAATGACTTGATCCGGAGAATTGCAACATCTCCTATGCCCAATGAACTCCCCAAATTCTGATCTAACCCATTCTCTTTAAATTCTGCGTTTATGTTCATGAGCAAACACCCCATTCCCATTTACAATTCTGCAATTTAATTTTAGTCATTTACTTCCAGCTCTTTAATTCTAGCATTTACTTTTCATGTCATTTACATTACTGCTATTTTATTTTCTGCAACTCTCAACCCAAATTTTGAATTAGCTCAACTAGAACATTCTTCTGATTAAAGTTGCTTGATCAATCAATCCCTGAGGGATTTGACCTCACTCTATTGTGAGTTTTTACTTGACGACAAATTCGGTACACTTGCCGAAGAAAATTTGTTTAGAGACAATTTCCACCTTCATCAGTTTTTAATAGATTAAGTTCTTATTTTGTGACTCGCACTTGTTATCTAAATTAATCAAAGGTCGAATTTGATTTTAGCTTATTGGAGTGAATCAACCAGATTATCTAAACCATTCCACTCGAATATTCTCTTATGTTGACTTGACATTGAGACACCAGGTAACCTGGACACCCAAGTTGGTTTGAACACCTATAACAAGAAGAGAGAAGACATTAATAAATAGAGAGAAAATTTTAATATGTAACTAACGTGAATAGAATAAATTATATATTTATAATTGTGTGTGGTATTTAATAAATCTCAAAATATTATTTTCATATATCTATAAATGTTGAAGAGAAAATATAAATTTTATAATAACTATAAAAACAATAAAGTGGTCAAATTGTTGAAAAGTTCTAATTCTTTTACTCATAACAAAAAAATAATTTTTTGAGTATGCTTCAAATATTAAATTTTGATAGTATGTTATCCATGTTATTTTTAATAAATAATAAGGACATTATTTTTTCTTACCCACGTACACTACCTCCATATTTGGAACTTCCGCATCCATATTACGTTTCCAATATTTTTTAAAGCATAATACACCCTTTCACTTCTTTGTAACCTATATTTAATACTCAAAAGCATATAATTTTCAATATATATGTAAAGATTCTTACACAAAATCTAATAGTATTATTATTATCGGTGAATCTTTTAAATTTATATATAGAATCCAAGAGGCAAATTAAAACAAGTCGAAATAATAAAATATTCTTAGACAACACTTGTGAAATTTTGTTTTCTTTTGTTTATATTGGTATACCTCTTAGTAAATGGAGGAGATGTGATAATTTAATAAGCGAGAAAGATTCTATTTCATGAACATCTGGCATAACAATATTAACCAAGATTTTAAACTTGTATAAAATCTAGTCAGTTGTAAATTATTTGACATTACAATACAAGAGAAAGATCTACTATGGCTAGAAAAGGTATAACACATACAATAGTAATATTGGTGGTTGGGGTGTTTATTTGTTTTTCCATTGTTGAATCCCATGATGTTCTCAAACAGTCTAGATCACCGCCGCCTCCATCAAAAACCATTTCTTTTGATTTGCAAGCATGTAATAAACAATGCGACAAACTCTATCAATCAAAGGAATATTTATTGAGGGAATGCAAAAAGATATGCAATAATATGAATAAATGTTATGTTAGATGCAATCTACTTTATGATTATAGCCCTGAAAAGTTGAAGTTATGCATTAAGAGATGTAATGATTCGTTTAGCTTACAAAGCTAAAAAGAATAATAAGTTTAATAAGTGCTTTATAGTAATCATAAGTACCTAAGTTACTTTGAAGTTTTTAGGTTTGATGCAAGTTTTTTTGTTTATACTATTCTATATGACTATTCTATGAAAATAAACAAGTATTGTCTTTTTTTTTATGTGACATAAAATAGAATTGTCAAAGAGAAAATTAAGCTGATCATAATACTTATTAGTCGTACCCTTAATGAAATAAATCTTTCAAAAAGGTTTTTTTTTTATTTTTTATTGCACTACATATGTTTTCACCTACACTTTATATGATGTGAATTCAAAACACTATACAAGTGCTATGATTCATATTAGGTAATAAGGACTTTGTCAAAATAACAAAAATTACACGAAAAAATGAGTTGAATTATACTTAAAATAACAAGGAGTTTATAAGTATTTATAGGACATTATTTTATGAGTTAAATTTGCTTCAGATTATCAAACATCCAAAAACTATAGATATTGTTGTCACAAATCTTTTTAGGTTGGCTAAGTTTGACTCATGTCACTACAAATTTTAAGAAACTTAGATATGTTTTCTCAAATTTTGTCAAGCTAAGATTTATCTCTACATGATCAAGGTACAAAAAGTACAATAATAATGTACATGACATATATGTACAAGATATGATATCCTTATTTGAAGATATTATAGAGTATAAAATCTACTCAAATATGTGTTTATTGATCTAGAATGTGATAAAAAAAAAAAAGATCATAATAACACAACTTAGATTGCAAATAGCTAATACAACTCTTTTGAGATAAGAAAAGTGTATAGAAAAATAAAAAAAAGATCGAGAACTTAAAATAAACTGTTACAAAAAAAATTGAGTAGTACTTTGTTTTACTTATTTCTTCTTAAGGTTCTTTGACTTGTATATTGGTGCGGTATTTTACAACCCACAAATTAGCCGACAAGTGCACCAGGTCGTACCAAGTAATACCTTACGTGAGTAAGGGTCGATCCCACGAGGATTGATGGATTAAGCAACAATAGCATTTGATAGGATTAGTTAGACAAGCTGAAAAGAGTGTTTTGGTATTCAAAGAGCATTAAACAGCAAATTTGGAATATCAAAGACAGGCAGATAAATAAGTTGGGAATAAAATATTGAGAAAACAGTTAAAGTTTCAGAGTTATCTATTTTTCCGGATTAACTTTTCTTACTAACTAATTTAATCATGCAAGATTTAATTCATGGCAAACTATATGTGACTAGACCTTAATTCTTTAGACCTTCCTAGTCTCCTCTAAAATTCATTAACTGCCAATTCCTTAGTCAATTAATTTCAATTAGAGGGTGATGATCAATATCTAGTTTATATGCCAAAAGAATCCTAATTATCCAAAAATAAGGGGATTATATGTCACGTATCCCGTTAAATACAAACAATTAGAAATTCAGTATAATATGTTTTCAAGCTGTTGTTCAAGTAAAGAGCTTTTCCAAGTTTTACAAGAACTCAATTAGAACATGGGTCATACTTCTGTTCCACCCATATTCATAAAATAAAGAGCGAAAACAATTATTGAAATATAAATCTAAACATGGATTAAATTATAAAGATCAAACGAATAAATCCATACAAATAGACAGAGCTCCTAACCTTAACAATGGAGAATTAGTTGCTCATGGAATGTAGAATATAAATTTGTATAGAATTCCCTAATGGAATCCCCCTAATGGAATCTCCCTCATAGAAGAGAAGTCTCCCCTTTTTATAACTAATCCTAATTAATTTAAAATCTAATATTTAAAATTAAGATATCGTTTCCTATTTTAAAATCAAATTTGAATTTAAATTAGAATTAACTAACTACTCCGCGTCTTGTAACGTGGGGACCACTTGGCTTCACTAGATCCGCGCCTAACTTGGGTGCTAAAATGGAGCCCAGAAATCACCCCTTAGCGTTTTCTGCATTTTCTGCACGTGGCGTATGTCATGGGTACGCGTCAGTCACGCGTACGCGTCGATGGTCTTTTCTGCGAGTCACGCGGACGTGTCGGTCACGCGTACGCGTTGCTGAGCAAATCTTCAAATCACGCGTACGCGTCATTCACGTGCACACGTCGCCATGGATATCTCCAAATCACGCGCACGCGTCAGGCACGCGTACGCGTCGCTCCTCGCTGCCATCTCCTTCTGTTCTTGTGCTATAGAAACTCCATCATATCCAGCCGAATGCTACCTAAAATAAATAAAATTGTAAAAGACTCAAAGTAGCATCCATATTGGCTAAAAGATAATTAATTTTTTATTAAACTCAACAAATTAGATACAAATTCACTAGGAAAAGATGGGAAAGATGCTCACGCATCACAACACCAAACTTAAACTGTTGCTTGTCCTCAAGCAACCAAAACTAATATAAGCTTAGGATGTGAATTTGCATGAAAATGAGAGTTCGATTAAGCCCATGTCTCTTCTTATAGTGGGGTTTACAACTGCAATCCTGAATAGTTTTGGCATTTCTCTTTATCCTTTGAAGTTCAGAATGATTGGAATCCATAGGAACTTAGAATTCAGATAGTGTTATTGATTCTCCTACTTCAGTATGTTGATTTTTGAACACAACTACTTTATGAGTCTTGGCCGTGACCCTAAGCATTTTGTTTTCCAGTATTACCACCGGATACATAAATGCCACAGACACATAACTGGGTGAACCTCTTCAGATTGTGACTCAGCTTTGCTAGAGTCCCCAGTTAGAGGTGCCCAGAGTTCTTAAGCACACTCTTTTTCCTTTGGATCATGACTTTAATCGCTCAGTCTCAAGTTTTCACTTGACACATTCACGCCACAAGCACATGGTTAGGGACAGCTTGATTTAGCCACTTAGGCCAGGGTTTTATTCCTTTGGGCCTCCTATCCATTAATGCTCAAAGCCTTGGATCCTTTTTATCCTTTGCCTTTTAGTTTAAAGGGTTATTGGCTTTTTCTGCTTGCTTTTTCTTTTTTTTTGTAAGCTTTGTGTTTTTCACTGCTTTTTCTTACTTCAAGAATCAATTTTATGATTTTTTAGATTATCAATAACATTTCTCTTCTTTCATCATTTTTTCAAGAGCCAACAATTTTAACATTCATAAACTTCACTATAAAAAATATGCATTGTTCATGTCATGCATTCAGAATTACAGAAAATACCACCATATTTAAGTAAATAAGACTACTTTTAAAATTAACTTAATTTCTCATGCAATACATCACTTCTGTATTTTTTATTTGAATTAAAGCTCAGTGAATAATACATGAGACATCTTTTCAGAATTAAAGCAATTAAGGGAAAACTAAACTAGACCTAGGATTCTCACTAATAAAGGATCATGCAACAAACAACACAAAATAGCAAAAAACCAGAACATAACATAGAAAAAGAGGGGAGGAATAAAAAATATGAAAGGAACTCAACCACCTTAGTTATCCTAGCGGTCGCTTAATTCTTCATGTTGTGCTCCTCCGTGAAGATGATTCGCCTCCCGTTTGTTCCAGAAAACCCATAAGTGCAGCGTCAACACCAAACTTAAAGGTTTGCTTGTCCTCAAGCAAAGAAGAACTGAAAAATAGACAGAGACAAATATTATGAAAAAAGAAAAGGATAAAAGAACAAGAGAGAATTATGATTGGGGGAGGGGAAAAAGAAAATTAAAACTTGGGCGGCGAACTAGTGGAGTTGTGCAGCGCAGGCGATACGTACGCGTGCAGCACACGTACACGTGGGTCGCCAAATTTTCTTAAGGACGCGTAAGCATCAGGCACATGTACGCGTGCCCTGGATTTTGTGCAATTCGCGCGAAACCAGCCGCGCGCCCGCACGACTTTTTGTTCATACGCGTGGATGGCCATTTGTGCAGATGGCGCGCACGCGTCAGGGACGCGTACGCGTGGTCAATTTTGTGTGTCTAGCACACTTCTAGGCCCAAACCAACACAAGTTTCTACCCAAATACATATTTACGTTGAAATTCAAGGTCACGCATACGTGGTGCACAAAATTGCAAATCATACTTTTCACAATTCGTACCACTAACTAGCAAGTGCACTGGGTCGTCCAAATAATACCTTACGTGAGTAAGGCTCGATCCCACAGAGATTATTGGCTTAAAGCAAGCTATGGTTATCTTGTAACTATTAGTCAGGATATCAATTATAATTATCAGTTGACTTGCAAATGAACAAGAAAGCATGGATTAAATAATACTTATTATGCAGTAATGGAGAATATGTTGGAGTTTTGGAGATGCTTTGTCTTCTGAATCTCTGCTTTCCTCCTGTCTTCTTCTTCATGCACGCAAGGTTCCTCCTATGGCAAGCTATGTGTTGGTGGATCACCGTTGTCAATGGCTACCATACGTCCTCTCAGTGAAAATGGTCCAGGTGCGCTGTCATCGCACGGCTAATCATCTGTCGGTTCTCACTCATGCTGGAATAGGATCCATTGATCCTTTTGCATCTGTCACAACGCCCAACCTTTATGAGTTTGAAGCTCGTCACAGTTATTCAATCCATGAATTCTACTCGGAATACCACAGACAAGGTTTAGACTTTCCGGATTCTCAAGAATACTGTTAATGGATTCTAGCTTATACCACGAAGATTCTGATTAAGGAATCCAAGAGATACTCATTCAATCGAAGGTAGAATGGAAGTGGTTGTCAGGCACGTGTTCATAGGTTGAGAATGGTGATGAGTGTCATGGATCATCACCTTCTTCATATTGAAGTGCGAATGAATATCTTAGATAGAAACAAGCGTGTTTGAATAGAAAACAGAAATAATTGCATTAATTCATCGAGACACAGCAGAGCTCCTCACCCCTAACAATGGAGTTTAGAGACTCATGCCGTCAAAGAGTACAAAGTTCATATCTAAAAATGTCATGAGGTACAAAATAAATCTCTAAAAGTTGTTTAAATACTAAACTAGTAACCTAGGTTTATAGAAAATGAGTAAACTGAGATAGAGAGTGTAGAAATCTATTTCTGGGGCCCACTTGGTGTGTGCTGGGGCTGAGACTTGAGCTTTTCACGTGCCTGGGCTGCTTTTGGAGTTAAACAACAGGTTGTAACCTGTCTTGGGCGTTTAACTCCAACTCGTAACCTGTTTCTGCCGTTTAACGCCAGAATGGAACATGGAACTGGCGTTAAACGCCAATTTACGTCATTTTTCTTCAAGAAAAGTATAGACTATTATATATTTCTGGAAAGCCCTGGATGTCTACTTTCCAACGCAATTGAGAGAACACCAATTGGACTTCTCTAGCTCCAAAAAATCTATTTTGAGTGCATGCAGGTCAGAATCCAACAGCATCAGCAGTCCTTTTTCAGCCTGAATCAGATTTTTGCTTAGCTCCCTCAATTTCAGCCAAAAAATACTTGAAATCACAGAAAAATACACAAACTCATAGTAAAGTCCAGAAATATGAATTTTTCCTAAAAATTAATAAAAATATACTAAAAACTAACTAAAACATACTAAAAACTACATGAAATTACCCCAAAAAGCGTATAAAATATCCGCTCATCACAACACCAAACTTAAACTGTTGCTTGTCCCCAAGAAACTAAATAAATAAAATAGGATAAAAAGAAATCAAGAAGCAATAATATCTCAGAGTTTTAAGTGAAGCTCAGATTCTAATTAGATGAGCGGGACTAGTAGCTTTTTACTTCCGAACAGTTTTGGCATCTCACTTTATCCTTTGAAATTCAGAATGATTGGCATCCATAGGAACTCAGAATTCAGATAGTATTATTGATTCTCCTAGTTTAGTATGTTGATTCTTGAACACAGCTACTTTATGAGTCTTGGCCGTGGCCCTAAGCACTTTGTTTTCCAGTATTACCACCGGATACATAAATGCCACAGACACATAACTGGGTGAACCTTTTCAGATTGTGACTTAGCTTTGCTAAAGTCCCCAATTAGAGGTGTCCAGAGTTCTTAAGCACACTCTTTTGCTTTGGATCACGACTTTAACCACTCAGTCTCAAGCTCTCCACTTGGACCTTCATGACACAAGCACATGGTTAGGGATAGCTTAATTTAGCCGCTTAGGCCAGGATTTTATTCCTTTAGGCCCTCCTTTCCATTGATGCTCAAAGCCTTGGATCCTTTTTGCCCTTGCCTTTTGGTTTAAAAGGCTATTGGCTTTTTCTGCTACTCCTTCTTTTTTTTCACTGCTTTTTCTTGCTTCAAGAATCAATTTCATGATTTTTCAGATCATTAATAACATTTCTCTTGTTCATCATTCTTTCAAGAGCCAACATTTTTAACATTCATAAAATTCAATATAAAAAATATGCACTGTTTAGCCATTCATTCAAAAGACAAAAAGTATTGCCACCACATATAAATAATTAGAATTTTCCTTATTAAAAACTCGAAAAAAAATATTACCTCCTTATTCTAAAAATCTGCTATTTTATTCATGTTTGATGATGATGAGAAAAATAAATTATAGCTTAATTGGAGATAAAATCAAAATAGGGATACTAATTACTACTACTCATATATAACTTCTAAGGTAAATTTCTAATAAGAACAATTATCACAGAGTTAAGGCTAAGATTAGGACTCAACAACCTTTATTTTGGGAGGTGGATACTCCTTTAATCTGTGGAGTGCTTGGCCCTTCAAGAGATAGCTTCTGACGCTTCAATTCCTTAAGTTCATGCCTTTGCTCTTCTTGTTCCCCAAGCAGTTTGCAAGCATGCTACCTTGATTTTACTATTCTTCCTTTAGTTGGTCCATAGCTTCTTGCAACTTGGTGACAAATGCTTCAAGACACTCCTAGTATTCAATTTGAGGGATTTCCGGGAGGAACTCCTGTGCTTTCCTCTTGATAGGGTCGTCCTGCACTTGTTGTCCTTTTCCATTGAATTTTTGGTGATTGGTTGCTCAACTGAGATATACTCATTTACTCCCATCTTCACCCTAGCATCTTTACATAGCATATAGATTAAGCTTGGATAAGCCAATTTGGAATCTTTGGAGTTCTTATTTGTAATTGTGTAAAGTTCACAAGAGATCAGCTGATGAACTTCCACTTCTTTTCCCAACATAATGCAATGGATCATTACTGCTCTTTTGATGGTGACTTCAGAGCGGTTGCTAGTGGGCAGTATAGAATGCCCGATAAAGTCCAGCCAACCTCTGGCAATTAGTTTGAGATCTCCTCTCTTGAGTTGGTTTGGGACACCCTTTGTATTGGTTGTCCACTTGGTTTCAGGGAGGCATATGTCCTCTAGAATTTCGTCCAAGCCCTTATTTGTTCTCATCATTCTCCTATTAAAGGAGTCTGGGTTATCTTGCAGTTGAGGCAGCTTGAAGATCTCTCTTATTTTGTCAGGGTGGAAGTGAACAATCTTTCCTCTGACCAGAGTTTGATAGTCATAGAAGGCGGTTCCAGCTATTCTCTGCATGTCTGTTTGCCACATATTAGAATAGAATTCCTGAACCATGTTTCTTCTGACCTTTGTTTCAGGATTAGCTAGGATTTCTCAGCTCCTGTTTCGAATTTGCTCTTAGATCTCTGGATATTCGTCTTCTTTCAGATCGAATTTAACTTCCGAGATCACTGACCTTAGACCCATCATTTTGTAGTAATGGTCTGAATGTTCTTTGGTTAAGAACTTTCCTTGATTCCAAAGTGGTTTTGGAATATTCTCTTTCTTGCCTCTTGGAGTGGTTTGTTTTCCCTTAGGAGTCATGATCTTAGTGGGTATTGGTTTAGTGATCACGGATAAACACACCAAACTTATAGGTTTGCTTGTCCTCAAGAAAAAGAAAGGAAAGAGGAGGGATAGGAGGAGAGCCAAGTTCGAATTGTGGAGGTGGGAGGAGGCCAAACTAGGATTTAAAGGGAAGGGGTGGGTTTTCGAAAATTTTGAAGAAGATATGATTTGTAAAAGATAAGTATGATAGGAAAAAGATGCACTTTTAAATTTTAAAAGATATGAAAAATATGAAAGATATTTGAAAAAGATAGATTTGTTTTGAAAAAGATATTGTGAAGAATTGAAAAAGATATTGATGAGTTGAAAAGATTTGAGAGGGAAAAGAGATAGATTTGTTTTCAAAAAGATTTGAAAAGAAGTTGAAGAGGATTTAAAAAAAGATTTATGTTTAAAATTAAGATACATTTGATATCTTTGAAAAAGGATTTGAATAATTAGGATTTGTAATATGTTTATGCAAGAAATTATGGATGGAAACATGAAAATTAAAAAAAAAATCAAGTTGGTAACAAAAACTTCATCCCTTCCACAATCCTAGCGTTAAACGCCCAACTGCTGCATGTTTTGGGTGTTTAACACCCAGTTGGTGCTTGGTTTGGGTGTTTAACGCCCAGCTGTTGCTTTTAGCTGGCGTTAAACGCCAGAAACTCCTTTATCACTGGGCATTTTTCTGAACACCTAGGACACTGTAAATCTGGCGTTAAACGCCCAGAAGCTGCTTCTTTCTAGCGTTTAAAGCCCAGATGGCTATCTCTACTGGCGTTAAACGCCCAGTAGATGCTTCTTTTGGGCGTTTATCGCCCAAAACAGCTCTTACTGGCTTTTTTGCACCAGTGAGCATCTTTTTGCAGTTTTATCCTCTGAATCCTTCTATAACTCTGTGAACTCATGCAATTGCTATTTTACCTTGAAGATAATTAATATGAACCTGTAAAATTATCCTTTAATTAACAAATAAGCTTTGTTAATGGCTGGGTTGCCTCCCAGCAAGCACTTCTTTATTGTCTTTAGCTGGACTATTACTGAGCTTTAATCAAGTCTCAGTTTTGAGCATTCTTGCTCAAAATTGCTTTCAAGATAATGTTTGACTCTCTGTCCATTAACAATAAACTTTTTGTTAGAATCATTATCTTGAAGCTCTACGTATCCATATGGTGACACACCTGTAATCACATATGGTCCTCTCCAATGGGATTTCAATTTTCCGGTGAATAATCTGAGCCTAGAATTAAACAGCAGAACTTTCTGTCCTGGCTCAAAGACTCTGGATGACAGCTTCTTATCATGCCATCTTTTTGCTTTCTCTTTGTAAATTTTTGCATTTTCGAAAGCATTGAGTCTGAATTCCTCTAGCTCATTTAACTGGAGCAATCTTTTCTCTCTAGCTAACGTGGCATCAAGGTTTAGGAATCTGGTTGCCCAATAGGCCTTGTGTTCCAATTCCACTGGCAAGTGATTGGCTTTTGCATACATGAGCTGGTATAGAGAGGTCCCTATAGGAGTCTTGAATGCTGTTCTGTATGCCCACAAAGCATCATCCAAGCTTCTTGCCTAATCCCTTCTACAGTTAATCATAGTCCATTCCAGGATTCTTTTAAGTTCTCTATTAGAGACTTCAGCTTGCCCATTTTTCTGTGGATGATATGGAGTTGCCACCCTATGGCTAACTCCATATCGAACCATAGCAGAGTAAAGCTGTTTATTGCAGAAATGAGCGCCCCCATCACTGATTAGTACTCTGGGGACACCAAATCTATTGAAGATGAATTTTTGGAGGAATTTCAGCACTGTCTTAGTATCATTATTGGGTGTTGCAATAGCTTCCACCCATTTGGATACATAATTCACTGCTACCAGAATATAAGTGTTTGAGTATGATGGTGGGAAAGGCCCCATGAAGTCAATACCCCATACATCAAATAACTCAATCTCGAAGATCCCTTGTTGAGGCATGGCATAATCGTGAGGCAGATTGCCAGATCTTTGGCAACTGTCACAATTACGTACAAACTCTCGGGAGTCTTTATAAAGAGTAGGCCAGTAGAAGCCACATTGGAGGACTCTTGTGGCTGTTTGCTCACTTCCAAAATGTCCTCCATACTATGATCCATGGTAATGCCAGAGGATCTTCTATGCTTCTTCTTTAGGAACACATCTACGGATTACTCCGTCTGCACATCTCTTGAAGAGATATGGTTCATCCCATAGATAGTACTTTGCATCCGAGATCAATTTCTTTGATTGCTGCCTACTATACTCTTTGGGTATGAATCTCATAGCCTTGTGGTTTGCAATGTCTGCAAACCATGGTACTTCCTGGATGGCAAAGAGTTGCTCATCCAAAAAGTTTTCAGAGATCTCAATAAGAGGGAGGGACGCCCCTTTTACTGGTCCTATTCGGGACAGGTGATCGGCTACTTGGTTCTCTATCCCTTTTTTGTCTCTTATTTCTATATCAAACTCTTGCAGAAGCAACCTCCATCTTATGAGTACAGGTTTTGAATCCTGCTTTGTGAGTAGATATTTAAGAGCAGCATGGTCAGTGTACACAATCACTTTTGATCCTACTAAATAAGATCTGAACTTGTCAATGGCGTAAACCACTACAAGTAACTCTTTTTCTGTGGTTGTGTAGTTCTTCTGTGCATCATTTAAAACACGATTGGCATAATAAATGACGTGCAGAAGCTTGTCATGCCTTTGTCCGAACACTACACCAATGGCATGGTCACTGGCATCAGACATTAGTTCAAATGGTAATGTCCAGTCTGGTGCAGAGATGACTGGCGCTGTGACCAGCTTAGCTTTAAGAGTCTCAAATGCCTGCAGACACTCCTTATCAAAGATAAATGGCGTGTCAGCAGCTAGCAGATTACTAAGAGGTTTTGTAATTTTTGAAAAATCTTTTATAAACCTTCAATAGAATCCTGCATGCCCTAGAAAGCTTCTGATTGCCTTAACATTGGCAGGTGGTGGTAATTTTTCAATTACCTCTACCTTAGCTTGATCCACCTCTATTCCCTTGTTCTAAATTTTGTGCCCAAGGACAATTTCTTCAGTCACCATAAAGTGACATTTCTACCAGTTTAAAACCAGGTTAGTCTCTTGGCACCTCTTTAGAATAAGTGCTAGATGGTCAAGACAGGAGCTGAATGAGTCTCCAAATACTGAAAAGTCATCCATGAAGACTTCCAGAAATTTTTCCACTATATCAGAGAAAATAGAGAGCATGCACCTTTGAAAGGTTGCAGGTGCATTGCACAGATCAAATGGCATCCTTCTGTATGCAAATACTCCAGATGGACATGTGAATGCTATTTTCTCTTAATCATGGGGATCTACTGCAATTTGATTATAACCTGAATATCCATCCAGAAAGCAGTAGTAATCATGACCTGCTAGTCTTTCTAGCATCTGGTCTATGAATGGTAAAGGAAAATGATCCTTTTTGGTAGCTATATTGAGCCTTCTGTAATCAATACACATATACCACCCTGTAACTGTTCTTGTAGGAACTAGTTCATTTTTCTCATTATGAACCACTGTCATGCCACCCTTCTTAGGGATGACTTGGACAGGGCTCACCCAGGGGCTATCAGAAATAGGATAAATAATCCCAGCCACTAGTAGTTTAGTGACCTCCTTCTGCACCACTTCCTTCATGGCTGGATTCAGCCGCCTCTGTGGTTGAACCACTGGTTTAGCGTCATCCTCCAATAGGATCTTGTGCATGCATCTAGCTGGGCTAATGCCCTTAAGATCACTGATGGACCACCCAAGAGCTGTCTTGTATGTCCTCAGCACTTGAATTAGTGCTTCCTCTTCCTGTGGCTCTAAAATAGAGCTTATGATTACAGGAAAAGTGTCACCTTCTCCTAGAAATGTATATTCCAGGGATGGTGGTAATGGTTTGAGCTCGGGTTTAGGAGGTTTCTCCTCTTCCTGAGGGAATTTTAGAGGTTTTATTAATCTCTCTGGTTCCTCCAGATCAGGCTGAACATCTTTAAAGATATCCTCTAGCTCTGATTCGAGACTCTCAGTCATATTGAGACCTTCCACCAGAGGGTCAATAATATCAATGCTCATGCAGTCGTTTGGGGTGTCTGGATGCTTCATAGCTTTGACAACATTCAACTTAAACTCGTCCTCATTGACTCTCAGGTTAATTCCCTTTTTTGGACGTCAATGAGGGTTCGTCCAGTTGCTAGGAAAGGTCTTCCTAGAATGAGAGTTGCACTCTTGTGCTCCTCCATTTCCAGCACCACAAAGTCAGTGGGAAAGGCAAATGGCCCAACCTTGACAATCATGTCTTCAATAACGCCTGATGGGTATTTAATGGAAACATCAGCAAGTTGGAGACATATCCGGGTTGGTTTGACTTCTTCAGTCAAACCAAGCTTTTTGATAGTGGATGCAGGTATTAGGTTGATACTTGCTCCAAGATCACATAGAGCTTTATTGGTACAAGTATCCTCTAATGTGTATGGTATCATAAAGCTTCCAGGATCCTTAAGCTTCTCTGGTAAGCTTTTCAGAATGACTGCACTGCATTCTTCAGTGAGGTAAACTTTTTCAGTTTCTCTCCAATCCTTCTTATGACTTAAGATCTCTTTCATGAACTTAGCATAAGAGGGTATTTGCTTAGGTGCCTCTGCAAATGGAATCTTTATTTCAAGAGTCCTGAGATAGTCTGCAAAGCGGGCAAATTGCTTATCCTATTCTGCTTGGCGGAGTTTCTGAGGATAAGGCATTTTGGCTTTGTATTCCTCAACCTTAGTTGCTGCAGGTTTATTTCCTATAGATGTGGTTGGAGAAGCCTTTTTAGAGGGGTTGCTATCAGCACTTGTATGTGTCTGATCCCTCAATGGCATTTGAATGCCAGGTTGGAAGCTGGATTGGCATTGGATGCCAACTCATTACTTGTTTCTGGCATTTGAACGCCAGAACTGATCTTCCCTTGGGCATTTAACGCCAACTCCTTGCCTGTTTGTGGCGTTTGAATGCCAGAACTGAGCATGGGTTGGGCGTTTAATGCCAGCTCTCCAACCTTTTCTGGCATTTGAGCGCCAGAATTATTTCTCTCTGGGCTCTTACTATCCTCAGAGGGATTTTGGATAGTAGTTTGTTCATTTCTTGGCTTTCTGCTGTCTTGAAGTGAGGTATTTAATGTTTTTCCACTTCTTAATTGAATTGCTTGGCACTCTTCTATTATTTGTTTTAATAACTACTGTTCTGTTTGCTTCAATTGTACTTTCATATTCATGTTAGCCATTCTTGTGTCTTGTAGTATCTCCTTGAATTTGGCTAGCTATTTTGTCAGAAAATCTAATTGCTGATTGAATTCAGCAACTTGTTCTGCAAGACTGAGTTCAACAGTTACTGTTTTAGCCTCTTCTTTCATGGAGGGTTCTGATAAACCGCTATTTTATAATTCATATTGTATTTAATTGTGTGGTTTTATCAAGTCTTCACCCACTTATTCATATGATTTGCATGTATTTACAATTCCTTCCTAAAAATATTCTATGATTAATAACTTGCTTCCTAAAGACCTTTTAGTTGTATATTTTTATCCTCCTTCGTACCATTCGATGCCGTGATCTGTGTCTAAAGTGGTTCAGGCTTCATAGGGCAGGAATGGCGTAAGGAATGAAGAGGAAGCGTGCAAAAGTGGAAGGAACACAAGGAATTGAGGAGATGACCAGCAAGAAGTCACGCGGTCGCATGGCTCACACGACCACGCGAAATGGATGAAATCACAGTGACGCGCTCGCGTGCCTAACGCAACTGCACAGATTAGAAGCTGCGTGAATGACGCGAATGCGTGGACGACGCGCACGCGTGGTACGAGAAACACTGAGTGACGCGAACGCGTGGACGACGCGGCCGCATGACGTGCGTGATCTGCAAAATTTCAAAAGTCACTGGCACAGATTCTGGGCCGCATTTCAACCCAGTTTTCAGCCCAGAAACACAGATTAGAGCCAGGAAACATGCAGAGACAGAAGAAGAATTCATTCCACACAATTTCAAGTTTTTAGATCTGAATTTACTCCTCCTCTAGGTTTCTCACTTGAACATTCATAAATTAGGATTTTGAAGAATTTTGGCTTTAGCTTTTGAGAAGAGTCTACCTCCGGTACTGGTCATCATAGTTTGTTATTTACTTTTCATTTACTCTTCCATATTCTTAATTTGTTCAGAGTTGACATTGGATTATTTTTCATAGTTTATTAATACAAGACTATTTCTACTTTTAATTAATCTCTTTCATTATTATTTATTATGTATTCTCTTATTTCTCCCATTGATTTTGTGAAGTCTACAATTATGATTATGGAGTAGTCCCCCAACTTGATTGGGAGATGATTAAAAGGAGAACCTTGAGTTAGAATACTCAAGTGTTCAATTGTAATTGGTTCATTGTTGGTTGGCTTGTTAGTCACTAACTCTAATCCTTCCCAAAGGAGAGGATTAGGACTTGTGAATAGAAGTTGACTTTTAATTTGACTTTCCTTCATTCGTTGAGGGTTAACTAAATGTAAACAATGACTAATTATTAATTGCTCTTGATAAAATTCTAACAAGGATAGAACTTCCAATTAATCTTCTCCCGGTCAAGATTTTATTTAATTCATATAAATTCTCTAATTTAATTTTATGTTCATCAAATTCAAAACCCCTTTTGAAAACCTCTGATTGATAAAATAGCACATCTTCCTGCAACTCGTTGGGAGATGACCTGGGATTCATACTCCCAGTATTTTATTTCTAAAATTTGTGACAACCCTTTTCTAAATTGACGAGTGGATTTTTTCCGGTTAAGAACTGTACTCACAACGCCATTTCTCTAATTAATTCTTAATCTGCCAATTTCCGCTCACGTCAATTTTTGGCGCCGTTGCCGGGGAATTACAAATGTGTGCCTTATTATTGGTTATTGTAAATATTTTTCAAAAAAAAATTAAATTAAGAAAAATTTCAGATTTTTATTTTAAAATTTTTATCTTATCTTATCTTATTTTTCAAAATTCAAATCTTTTTTTCCAAAAATTATATCTTTTTCAAAATCTTATCTTTTTTCAAAAATCATATCTTTTTCAAAATATTTTCTTTTTATTAGTTTTTGTTTTTATTTTCTCCTACTACTATGAACTCTCACCCCTCTGGCTTCAAGTTTGATTCCAATGTTGTTGCTAGGAATGGGAACTATAATGAGAACGGGCATCAAGGTTGGAAGAATCAAAGATGGGAGGAGCCATAAGGATTTGATCAACCCTCATGGCAGCAACCATCTCCAATGGACTATCAACAACCATTCTGTGATGCATATCAAGGCAATGGCTATGGTGAGCACTCTTTTGATTATCAACAACCACCACCATATGCCTATGAACCCCCTCCTCAACATGACTTTGGACCACCATACTCACAAGCCCCTTACTACCAAACAAGCTCATATAATCCTAACCCTCAACCACCATACCAACCACCTTATGAGCCATATGAACCATATATCAAACCACCACAATTCCAACCCAATTACTCCCAAGAACCACCACCTCAATATTTACCATCTCCATATCCATCAATCCAAGAGCACTATGATCCTACTTATGATAGCCGAGCGCAACAAGAATCAAGGGATCGTCTCACGGAAATAGTGGAAAAACTTCATGCAACCCTTCGCCAACTAGATCAAGCGATAATTCGATTACCTTCCCGACGTTCGGACCCCCATGGCTTCATGTGGATAATCTACTGAAGAACGTGGCATGAAGGAGAAGTTGGAAACTCCAGTGGACAATGAGCAGCACGACTTTGTATTGGAACAATTGGAAGAAGCTACGCCTGCCATTGAAGAGGAAGAAGTGGTTGAAGACTTAAGAGATGCAGAACCTCCATGGGAAACTCAAGTCGTAGAGCCTCCTTCTAAGACGTTTACAATTGATGTTGAGGAGGATATACAACCTCCAAAGCATATTGATGAGCGAATATTTTATACGCTTTTTGGGGGTAATTTCATGTAGATTTTAGTATGTTTTAATTAGTTTTTAGTAGAATGTTATTAGTTTTTAGGCAAAAATCATATTTATGGACTTTACTATGAGTGTGTCTATTTTTCTGTGATTTCAGGTATTTTCTGGCTGAAATTGAGGAAGCTGAGCAAAAATCTGACTTAGGCTGAAAAAGGACTGCTGATGCTGTTGGATCCTGACCTCCCTGCACTTGAAATGGATTTTCTGGAGCTACAGGAGTCCAATTGGCGCGATCTCAACGGCGTTGGAAAGTAGACATCCAGGGCTTTCCAGCAATATATAATAGTTCATACTTTGCACGAAGATAGACGACGTAACTTGGCGTTGAACGCCAAGTACATGCTGCTGTCTGGAGTTAAACGCCAGAAAAACGTCATGATCCAGAATTGAACGCCCAAAACACGTCATAACTTGGAGTTTAACTCCAAGAAAAGCCTCTACTCGTGGATAGCTTTAGTCTCAGCCCCAGCACACACCAAGTGGGCCCCAGAAGTGGATTTCTGCACCAATTATCTTAGTTTACTCATATTCTGTAAACCTAGGTTACTAGTTTATTATTTAAACAACTTTTAGAGAATTATTTTGTATATCATGACATTTTCAGATCTGAATTACATACTTTTTGACGGCATGAGTCTCTAAACTCCATTGTTGGGGGTGAGGAGCTCTGCAGCGTCTCGATGAATTAATACAATTACTTTGTTTTCCATTCAAACACGCTTGTTCTTATCTAAGATGTTCATTCGCGCTTAATTATGGAGAAGGTGATGATCCGTGACACTCATCACCTTCCTCAATCCATGAACGTGTGCCTGACAACCACCTCCGTTCTACATCAGATTGAATGAGTATCTCTTAGATTCCTTAATCAGAATCTTCGTGGTATAAGCCGGATTGATGGCGGCATTCATGAGAATCCGGAAAGTCTAAACCTTGTCTGTGGTATTCCGAGTAGGATTCTGGGATTGAATGACTGTGACGAGCTTAAAACTCCTGAAGGCTGGGCGTTAGTGACAAACGCAAAAGAATCAATGGATTCTATTCCAACCTGATTGAGAACCGACAGATGATTAGCCGTGCTGTGACAGAGCATAGGAACGTTTTCACTGAGAGGATGGGAGGTAGCCATTGACAACGGTGACACCCTACATAGAGCTTGCCATGGAAGGGACCCTGCGTGTGGGAAGAGGACTTCAAGGAAAAGTAGAAATTCAAAGGACAAAGCATCTCCAAAACTCCAACATATTTCTCATTACTGCACACCAAGTAATGATTTGATTCTCTTTTATTTTTCTAATAATTTTAAACACTTTGACTTCTTACAATTAAATCCAAATAATCTTATTGGCCTCCTGACTAAGATTAATAAAATAAATATAGCTTGCTTCAAACCAATAATCTCCGTGGGATCGACCCTTACTCACGTAAGGTATTACTTGGACGACCCAGTGCACTTGCTGGTTAGTTGTGCGGATCACAAATTCGTGCACCACATATCATGGTTGAAGACTTTGAAGGGGATGATCAAGAGATGGATTCAATCATTAATGAATTCTTATCTACATTTGAATCCTCTCCCATTGGACTTGACATGGAGATTAAAGAAGAAGAAGCACAACCTCCTATGCCCTTGGTGAACAATGAAGAAGAAATTGAATTAGAAGAAAGCTACCAAGAGGAAGAGGTTGATATTGAAGAAGCTTGCAAAGAGGTGGTAGTTGTCAAAGAAGAACACAAAGGAGTGGAGCTTGAAAGTTCATTAGAAACCCCTCCCCCTAAGTTGCCATCATCCTTCACAACATTCAAGTGGGTAAAATTCATATCCCTTAGCTTTCCAATTCCACTTGAATATGGGCTACTGGAGACGGATGGTCAACTTAGAGCTCTTTGTGGCATTAAGAGTAAGAGGAAGATGGTCAGTGGTAAGAATTGTCCTGAAAGGTTTATTATGGTTGGAAGCTTTGAGTTTAAACGCAAAGGTTGGTGTAGAGCTCAATTGAATGGGTCTAGGAAGTTGTTTGGCTATTTCAGTGAGAATTCAGACTGCTTGCCACCCAGATGGAACAATATTGCTCAACAAGAAGATGGGTGCAAAAGCAAGGTTTGAGACCCCGGAATTCATTCTGGCAATCAACACTCTTGGGGCCTTGTCACTTGCTTTAACTTACTTGAAGGCTTTCTGCGCCTAGTTTGGGATCCCAGAGGCTACTGGAATTCCAAACATTGGTGGAGATTTTTGGATGAATACAAGCACAAGCCACCATAACAGGGAGCTCACCAAATGTCCAACTTAAGGACATTAACTAAAAGTTCTAGGTGGGACACAACCCACCATGATATGATCGTTCCTTTTTCAATTATAATTTTATTTAGTTTTGTTTATTTTTGAATTTTATTTTCTTTTATTGAACCTGGAATTATTCATAACATCTGCATCAACATCTGCATACTGCATCTGCATTTTTCAAAAAAAAAAGAAAAAAAGAGAGACCACGCGACGCGACAGCGTCAATGACGCGTCCGTGTCGTAGGTGCCTTAGAAACGAGAAGAAAGGAACAGAGAGTCACGCAAAAGTGTGGCTGGAGGCGTGCCTTTGGCACAATTTGACCCACGCAACCACGTCGCTGACGCGTCCGCGTCATGTGGGAAAAATGCCTCCCACGTGTCCGCGTCACCCACCCGAACGCGTGTCCTGTAAATCGACGTATAAGGGTATATGGCCGAAAGTTTAGCTGGAATTGGGCTGGACTCGTGCTAGCAGCACAAGCCCTACCACGCAAACACGTGCCCTACACGTCCGCGTCGTTCTTTAAATAAGACCACGCGATCGCGTGACCCAAAGTTTTAGCAAAATGAGCTTTTCACCAGAGAGTTGTGCGGCCGCAAGGCTGCACCCGTGCTGAAGACACGAATCACTTCACGCGAACGCGTGACCTACGCGTGCGCGTCACTTCATCGAAGCGCTATCCATGCGACCACGTGCCCCACGCGCTCGCGTCGCCTGCGCCGCACAGCTTATCCAAATCAGTCAACTATCTTATCTTTTCTTCCCCAAATCCTAATTTTTTTTCCCTCTTATTTCTTTCTTCCTCCTTTCTTACTTTCTTTTTCTTTTCCATTGGTGTTAAAATTCTCTTCTTCAACTATTGCATCTTTTCTTGAATTAATCTGGTGCTTCATGACTTGTTTTATTCTGATTGGGTATTATTATTCATAAATCAATGCTAATTTTTATAATACTAATATTTCTTTTGCATTGATACGCACTTACACTATCTTGCATTACCCACACTCTCTTTCCCTTTGTTGCACTTTTTGCACTATTGATATGCCATTTGCTCTTACTATTTTCTCACTTGCATGTTGTAGCTACCATGTACTTGAGATCCTTATTATTTGGCATTAACACCCATATTTTATTTGTTTTCTTATCTTTATTTTTGGGTTACTTTTCTTCCCTTTTTCTTTCAAGATGGCCACCCGGAAGGGAACCGGAAGATGTTTACAAGGGGAGACAAACAAGTCCATCTACACAATCCTGGGAGAAAAGCGTCAGTTGGAGCCACCATCCACTTGTACATCTTAACATGCACCGAGGACAGTGCAATCTTTAAGTGTGGGGATGTCAATACCGATCTCCGTGGGTTAGTTACTTCTTTTTCAACACCAATGTTAATTTGTTCATTGTTGTATTTGCATATTTGATTGCATATTTGTTTGATTTTATGCATTTAGTTACTACTTGGTTGAAGTAATATTTTCTTTTTCAAGAATTTTTTATAGTATTTCACTAATTTAAATTGAAAATTTTGTGTTAAACTTGTTTGGAAGTTGTATTTGGAACATGGTTTTTGAGCCAAAGAATACACAACCTGTGAGATTTGAGCTTAATTGCATGGTTACATTATTTAACTATAATATTTTATTCTTGTGTATTTTCTTCTCTATAACTGCAATCTAGATTTTGTTCCAGTCTATATGTCCATTGTTTAGTATATTTACATGCTTGCATATGATTGAGGCCATTATTTGTATTTTTGCTCACTTATCCCAAATAAACCTACCTTTTATGCCATCTTTGTTAGCCCTCTTGAGCCTTTTTAATCCTCCTTCATTTTATAACCACATTACTAACCTTAAGCAGAAAAATAAAATAAAAATCCCAAGTTGAATCCTTAGTTGGCTTAAGATAGATATTGTGTATAATTTAAGTGTGGGGAATTTTATGGGAACATGGGATGATAGAAAAAATAGGGAATTAAATTGAATAAGTTATTTAAAAATTTGGGAATCATGCTCATGTGAAACCAAAATAATTAAATTACCATGTGCATTGATAAAAAAAATTAAATTAAATAAGGGGATACAAAAAAATATATTACCCCAAATGCAAAATAAAAAGAATCAATGCACATGGGACAAAATTCAAAAATAAGTTTGATACATGAGCATGCAATACAAAAGTGGAAAAAATTTGGGTAGCTAGGTAAAGTATTTTAAATTATATAAAGTATGTATATGTTAGGTGAGATCTTAGACTACTCAAGGATTCAATTTGTTAGTTCACTTAGCCTTTTATATATATATATATATATATATATATATATATATATATATATATATATATATATATATATATATATATATATATATATATATATATATATATGTGTGTGTGTGTGTGTCCTTACCTTTACCTCAGCCCCATTACAACCCTGAAAAGCCCTCATGATGTTTGCATTGGTATACTAAATATTTGTTGATTGGTTAGATGAAGAACGAAGTTTAGAAAGCATGATTAGAGAAGAATAGAGTAATTAACCCTATACACTTGAGAGATTAGAATGATATACACTACTAGTGAGAGTTCAATGCTTGATTCTATGTTCCCTACTTTCATTAGCTATCTTCTTACAAGTTTACTTGTCTTTTATTATGTGATTTAAATTAGTGGAATTTGAATTATTTTTGTCTTGGAGAACTTATTTGCTTTTAACCAAGTAGGTAGAAACATTTTGCATGTAGTTGCATCCGCATAGATAGGTTGCATTGCATACTCTCTATCATTCCTCTTCACTCCTTTATAGCTTCTCTTGAGCTTAGCATGAGGACATGCTAATGTTTAAGTGTAGGGAGGTTGATAAACCACTATTTTATGGTTTATCTTGTGCTCAATTGAGTGGTTTTTATCAAGCCTTTGCCCACTTATTCATATGATTTGCATGGTTTTACATTCTCCTTCCTGATTTTGTGCTATGTTTGAAAACATGATTCTTTGGGCTTTAATTTTGCTATGTTTAATCCTCTCTTATTATCATTTGATGCCGTGATATGTGTGTTAAGTGATTTCAGAGATTACAGGGCAGGAATGGCTCAGAGGATGGAAAGGAAGCATGCAAAAGTGGAAGAAATACAAGAAGTTGAAGAAGTTGCTAAGCTGTCCAACCTAACCTCTTGGTACTAAATCGACCATAACTTGATCTACAAAGAGCCAAATGATGCAGTTCTAGTTGCGTTAGAAAGCTAACATCCGAGGCTTCGCAACGATATATAATTTACCATAGCTGCCCCAAAGTTAGGTGTTGCGGATGCGTGGATGACACGCCCGCGTCGCATTTGCAAAATCTCAATCCACGCAAACGCGTGGACGACGCCTCCACGTCACTTTGCCGCGACCTGTACGAACCAGATTTCACAATCAGCGATTTTTGGGCTGTTTCTGACCCAGTTCTTGGCCCAGAAAATACATATTAGAGGCTATAAAGTGGGGGAATTCATTAATACAACATACATTAATTCATAAGTCACACTTTTCACAATTTTAGATGTAGCTTTTAGAGAGAGAGGTTCTCTCCTCTCTCTTAGGATTTAGGATTAGGATTCTTCTTAAAGAATTTAGGATTTCTTTTAGTCATTAGGATTGTTTCTTCATACCAGGTTCAATAATTTATGTTTCTTTTCTACCTTTATTTACTCTGATGCTTTTATGTATATTTGATCTATGTTGCCCAATTGGCTTATGGACCATTCATGTTATGATTTTCTTAATTTAATATAATTTGAGGTATTTCAGACTCATGATTGCTTTCTTCTATTTATTATATAAATGATTTAGATTTTTCTCTTTTGGCTTTGGTTGATTAATTGGTAACTCTTGAGTTGTCAAACTCATCGTGATTGATAATTACTATCTTTGCTGATTAATTTAGATTCCTATAACTCTAGTCTTTCTTCAGGAGTGACTAGGACTTTAGGTTTTAAATTAATTTATCCACTTAACTTACCTTCATAGTTAGAGGTTGACTTAGTGGTAGCAAAAATATAATTCTCATCGCCATTGATAAGGATAACTAGGATAGGACTTCCAGTTTACATACTTTGCCAAGAGATTTCTTAGTCAGTAATTTATTAATTCCTGCAATTTATTTCTCTTGTTCAAACCCTTTTAAAAACCAAAAATTATATCTTTTTACATAACCAATAATAAATCATACTTCCCTGCAATTCCTTGAGAAGATGACCCGAGGTTTGAATACTTCGGTTTATAAATTTTATTGGGTTTGTTACTTGTGACAACCAAAATATTTGTACGAAAGGATTTTCTGTTGGTTTAGAAGCTATACTTACAACGCGATCATATTTTTATATTTCTTTACCGATAGGAAATCTGATCGTCAAAATGGTGCCGTTGCTGATTAAAGCCATAAATTTCATTCCTGTATGTTTTGCCTTTCTTTTTCATTCTGGTGTTATTTACTTTGCTTTAATCTATATGTCCAATATAGAATATAGATACATACCAAGATAGGATTGAGGCCATATTTGATTATTAACTCACTTATCCCAAATAAAGCCTACCTTTTATGCCATCCTTGTTAGCCCCTTTAAGCTTTTTAATCCTCTTCTATTTTATAACCACATTACTAGCTGATGAGCGGATAATTTATACGCTTTTTAGCATTGTTTTTAGATAGTTTTTAGTATAATCTAGCTACTTTTAGGGATGTTTTCATTAGTTTTTATGCTAAATTCAAATTTTTGGACTTTAATACGAGTTTATGTGTTTTTCTGTGACTTCAGGTAATTTCTGGCAGAAATTAAGGGACCTGAGCAAAACTCTGATAAAAGACTGACAAAGGACTGCTGATGCTGTTGGATTCGGACCTCCCTACACTCGAAATGGATTTTCTGGAGCTATGGTGGACGAAATTGTGATCATCAATATTGGCTCTTTGGTATGTACACAAAAACTATTGTGTCTCTTGGTTAAATTCACAACTCCGTTCAACTAACCAGCAAGTGTACTGGGTCGTCCAAGTAATAAACCTTACGTGAGTAAGGGTCGATCCCACAGAGATTGTTGGTATGAAGCAAGCTATGGTCACCTTGCAAATCTCAGTTAGGCAGATTAAACATGATACTTGATTAGATTCAAATAATAAAATAGAAATAATAAAAGGGATAGAATACTTATGCAAATTCATTGGTAGGAATTTCAGATAAGTGAATGGAGATGCTGTATGACTCAAGGACGCCTGCTCTCCTACTGCTTCTATTCAACCCTTCTTACTCCTTTCCATGGCAAGCTGTGTATAGGGGTTCACCATCAGCGGTGGCTACTTTCAATCCTCTCGGGAAAATGGTCCTCTGCGGCTGGCACTCGCATGGCTAATCGTCTGGAGGCATCACCCATGGTTGATGGCTACATCCCATCCTCGCAGTGAAAACTAATGCTCACGCACTCTGTCACAGTACGGCTAATCACTGGTTGGTTCCTGCGCCTACTGGAATAGAATCCCTTGATTCTTTTGCGTCTGTCACTAACACCCAGCACTTGCAAGTTTGAAGCACGTCACAGTCATTCATTACCGGAATCCTACTCGGAATACCACAGACAAGGTGAGACTTTCCGGATTCCCAGGATCCTACTCGGAATACCACAGACAAGGTGAGACTTTCCGGATCCTCATAAATGCCGCAATCTATCTAGCTTATACCACGAAGATTCTGTTGGGGAATCTAAGAGATATACATCCAAGCTCTGTTGCATGTAGAACGGAAGTGGTTGTCAATCACGCGCGTTCATAGGTGAGAATGATAATGAGGGTTATCTAACTCATCACATTCATCATGTTCTTGGGTACGAATGAATATCTTGGAATAAGAATAAAAGAGGAATTGAATAAAAGAAAATAGAACTTCATTAATACTTGAGGTACAGCAGAGCTCCACACCCTTAATCTATGGTGTGCAGAAACTCCACCGTTGAAAATACATAAGTAAAAGGTTCAGGCATGGCCGAATGGCCAGCCCTCTTCATGATCAAGTGACCGAATATTCAAAGAGATTAAACTGTCAAAAGATGTCTAATACAATAGATAAATGTCCTATATATACTAGACTAGCTACTAGGGTTTACATGAGTAAGTAATTGATGCATAAATCCACTTCCGGGGCCCACTTGGTGTGTGCTTGGGCTGAGCTTGATCTATCCACGAGCTGAGGCTTCTCTTGGAGTTGAACTTCGAGTTATGACGTGTTTTGGGCGTTCAACTCCGGATCATGACGTTTTTCTGGCGTTTAACTCCAGACAGCAACATAAACTTTGCGTTCAACGCCAAGTTACGTCGTCAATTTCCAAATAAAGTATGGACTATCATATATTGCTGGAAAGCTCTGGATGTCTACTTTCCAACGCCGTTGAGAGCGCGCCATTTGGAGTTCTGTAGCTCCAGAAAATCCATTTTGAGTGCAGGGAGGTCAGATTCCAACAGCATCAGCAGTCCTTTTGTCAGCCTTTTTCAGAGTTTTGCTCAAATCCCTCAATTTCAGTCAGAATTTACCTGAAATCACAGAAAAACACACAAACTCATAGTAAAGTCCAGAAATGTGAATTTAACATAAAAACTAAGGAAAACATCCCTAAAAGTAGCTTGAACTTACTAAAAACTACCTAAAAACAATGCCAAAAAGCATATAAATTATCCGCTCATCACAACACCAAACTTAAATTGTTGCTTGTCCCCAAGCAACTGAAAATCAAATAGGATAAAAAGAAGAGAATATACTATAAATTCAGAAATATCAATGAATATTAATTATAATTAAATGAGCGGGACTTGTAGCTTTTTGCTTCTGAACAGCTTTCGCATCTCACTTTTTCCTTTGTAGTTTAGAGGGATTGGCGTCTCTGGGGAACTTAGAATTTGGGATAGTGTTATTGACTTTCTTAGTTAAGCATGTTGATTCTTGAACACAGCTACTTATGAGTCTTGGCCGTGGCCCTAAGCACTTTGTTTTCCAGTATTACCACCGGATACAAAAATGCCACAGACACATAGCTGGGTGAACCTTTTCAGATTGTGACTTACCTTTGCCAAAGTCCCCAGTTAGTGGTGTCCAGAGCTCTTAAGCACACTCTTTTGCCTTGGATCACAACTTTAACCACTTAGTCTCAAGCTTTTCACTTGGACCTTCATGACACAAGCACATGGTTAGGGACAGCTTGATTTAGCCGCTTAGGCCTGGATTTTATTTCCTTGGGCCCTCCTATCCATTGATGCTCAAAGCCTTGGATCCTTTTTACCCTTGCCTTTTGGTTTTAAGGGCTATTGGCTTTTTCTACTGCTCCTTCTTTTTCTATATACTCTCTTTAGCTCCATTTTTTTTCGAATGCTTCTTCTTTTTCACTGCTTTTTCTTGCTTCAAGAATCAATTTCATGATTTTTCAGATCATCAATAACATTTCTCTTTGTTCATCATTCTTTCAAGAGCCAACAATTTTAACACTCATAAACAACAATATCAAAAGACATGCACTGTTCAATCATTCATTCAGAAAACAAAAGTATTGTCACCACATCAATATAATTAAATTCAATAATAAATTCGAAATTTATGTACTTCTTGTTCTTTTGATTTAAAACATTTTTCATTTAAGAGAGGTGAAGGATTAATGGGATTTATTCATAGCTTTAAGGCATGGTTACACACTAATGATCATGAAATAAAGACACAAAACATAGATAAACACAATAATTAAAAACCGAAAACAGAAAGAAATAAAGAACAAGGAATGAATCCACCTTTAGTGGCGTCTTCTTCTTGAAGGACCAATGATGTTCTTAAGCTCTTCTATGTCCCTTCCTTGCCTTTGTTGCTCCTCCCTCATTGCTCTTTGATCTTCTCTTATTTCTTGGAGAATGATGGAGTGTTCATGATGTTCCACCCTTAGTTGTTCAACATTATGGCTCAAATCTTCTAAGGAGGTGTTGAGTTGCTCCCAATAGTTGTTGGGAGGAAAGTGCATTCCTTGAGGCATTTGTTGATGATGAACTTCCTCATGTTCTTCTTGAGGGCCGTGAGGAACTTCTCTTGTTTGCTCCATCCTTTTCTTGGTGATGGGCTTGTCTTCTTCAATGGAGACATCTCCATCTATGATAACTCCGGCTGAGTAACATAGATGGCAAATAAGGTGAGGGAAGGCTAGCCGTGCCATGGGTGAGGACTTGTCGGCTATTTTGTAGAGTTCATTGGAGATGACCTCATGAACCTCTACTTCCTCTCCAATCATGATGCTATGGATCATGATGGCCCGATCCACAGTAACTTCAGATCGGTTGCTTGTAGGGATGATGGATCTTTGAATGAACTCCAACCATCCTCTAGCTACGGGCTTGAGGTCCAGTCTTCTTAGTTGGACCGGTTTGCCTTTGGAGTCTATTCTCCATTGGGCGCCTTCCACACATATGTCCATTAGGACTTGGTCCAACCTTTGATTAAAGTTGACCCTTCTTGTGTAGGGGCGTTCATCACCTTGCATCATGGGTAAGTGAAACGCCAACCTCATATTTTCCGGACTGAAATCTAAGTATTTCCCCCGAACCATTGTGAGATATTTCCTTGGATTCGGGTTCATACTTTGATCATGGTTTCTAGTGATCCATGCATTAGCATAGAACTCTTGAACCATCAATATTCCAACTTGTTGCATGGGGTTGGTTATGACTTCCCAACCTCTTCTTTGGATTTCATGTCGGATTTCCGGATAGTCATTCTTTTTGAGCTTGAAAGGGACCTCAGGGATCACCTTCTTCTTTGCCACAACATCATAGAAGTGGTCTTGATGGCTCTTGGAGATGAATCTTTCCATCTCCCATTACTCGGAGGTGGAAGCTTTTGCTTTCCCTTTCCCTTTTCTTGAGGAAACTCCGGCCTTAGGTGCCATTGGTAATGGAAAAACAAAAAAAAAGCTTATGCTTTTACCACACCAAACTTAAAATTTGCTCGTCCTCGAGCAAGAAAGAAAAGAATAGTAGTAGAAGAAGAAGAGAATATGGTAGAGAGGGAGAGAATAGGTTCGGCTATATGGGAGAAGAAGGGGTTTGTGTTGTGTGAAAATGAAGAAGAATGGGAGGGTATTTATAGGGAGAGGGAGGGTGGGAAATTGAATTTGAATTTTATGAGGGTAGGTGGGGTTTATGGGGAAGGGGAGGTTGATGTGAATGGTGAATGGGGTAATTGGGAAGAGGACTTGAGGTGATTTGGTGAAGGTTTTTGGGAAGTGTGATATGGGAAAGAGTGAAATGAGATTTGGATTAGGAGAGTGTGATTAGGATTAAAAGGTAAGGTGGGAATATGGTAGGTGGGGATCCTGTGGGGTCCACAGATCCTGAGGTGAGGATCCTGTGGGGTCCACAGATCCTGAGGTGAAAACAAATACCATTCCTTCACCATATAGGCATGTAAAATGCCTTCATGCATCATTCTGGCGTTCAAACGCCCATTTATGCATGTTCTGGGCGTTCAACGCCCATGTAATGCATGTTTCTGGCGTTGAACGCCAGTTTCATGCTTGTTTCTGGCGTTCAGCGCCAGTTTGTCCTCTCTGTGCACCATCCTGGCGTTTAACGCCAGGTTGTTGCTTGTTTTGGGCGTTCAGCGCCAGAATGGTGCTCTGTTCTGGCGTTGAACGCCGGCCAGATGCACCTTACTGGCGTTGAACGCCAGTCTGCGCTGCCTCCAGGGTGAAAAATTTTTTCTTCTGTTTTTTTTACTCTGTTTTTAATTTTTTTTTTTTTGATTTTTTTCGTGACTCCTCATGATCATGTACCTAATAAAACACAAAAATACGCAAGAAACAAAATAAAATAAAATTAGATAAATAAAATTGGGTTGCCTCCCAACAAGCGCTTCTTTAAAGTCAATAGCTTGACAGTGGCTCTCATGGAGCCACATGGTGATCAGGTCAATTTAGTGTGTAGTTCCAACACCAAACTTAGAGTTTGGGTATGAGGTTTGAACACCAAACTTAGAGTTTGGTTGTGGCCTCACAACACCAAACTTAGAGTTTGACTGTGTGGGCTCTTCTTGACTCTGAACTGAGAGAAGCTCTTCATGCTTACTCTCTTTTGTCACAGAGGGATGGCCATGTGCCTGAAACACAAGGTAGTCCCCATTCAATTGAAGGACTAACTCTCCTCTGTTGACATCTATCACAGCTCCTGCTGTGGCTAGGAAAGGTCTTCCTAGGATGATGCATTCATCATCTTCCTTCCTAGTGTCTAGGATTATGAAATCAGTAGGAATGTAAAGGCCTTCAACCCTTACTAGCATGTCCTCCACTATTCCATAAGCTTGTCTTATGGACTTATCTGCCAATTGTAATGAGAACAAGGCAGGTTGTACCTCAATGATTCCCAGCTTCTCCATTACAGAGAGTGGCATAAGATTTATCCCTGACCCAAGATCACATAGAGCTTTTTCAAAGCTCATGGTGCCAATGGTGCAAGGTATTAAGAACTTGCCAGGATCTTGTTTCTTTTGAGGTAGAGTTCTCTGAATCCAAGTATCTAGTTCACTAATGAACAAGGGAGGTTCATGGTGGACGAAATTGTGATTCAATATTCTTAATATATTATTCTATCTTTTGAGCTTTGGCATGTACCCTTGGGGCACTGGTTGAATTCACAACTCCGTTCAACTAACCAGCAAGTGTACTGGGTCGTCCAAGTAATACCTTACGTGAGTAAGGGTCGAATCCACAGAGATTATTGGTTTGAAGCAATCAATATTTATTTTATTAATCTTAGTCAGGATGTCAATAGGATTATTAGGATCAAAAGTGAAATTACTGGATTTCATAAAAGAGGGAACAATGTTACTTTGATTTGCAGCACTGGGGAATATGTTGGAGTTTTGGAGATGCTTTGTCCTTTGAATTTCTACTTTTCCTTGAAGTCCTCTTCTCACACGCCTGGTTCCTTCCATGGCAAGCTCTATGTAGGGTGTCACCGTTGTCAGTGGCTACTTCCCATCCTCGCAGTGAAAGCTATGCACGCACTCTGTCACAGTACGGCCAATCACCGGTTGGTTCCCGCTCCTACTGGAATAGAATCCCTCTTTTGCGTCTGTCACTAACGCCCAGCAGGTTAAAGTCTGAAGCACGTCACAGTCATTCAATCCCGGAATCCTACTCGGAATACCACAGACAAGGTTTAGACTTTCCGGATTCTCATGAATGCCGCCATCAATCCAGCTTATACCACGAAGATTCTGATTAGGGAAGCTAAGAGACATTCATTCAATCTGATGTAGAACGGAGGTGGTTGTCAGGCACACGTTCATGGATTGAGGAAGGTGATGAGTGTCACGGATCATCACCTTCTCCACAGTTAAGCGCGAATAAACATCTTAGATAAGAACAAGCGTGTTTGAATGGAAAACAAAGGAATTGTATTAAATCATCGAGACGCTGCAGAGCTCCTCACCCCCAACAATGGAGTTTAGAGACTCATGCCGTCACAGTATGTAATTCAGATCTGAAAATATGATGAGGTACCAGATAAGTCTGTAAAAGTTGTTTAAATAGTAAACTAGTAACCTAGGTTTACAGAAAATGGATAAACTAAGATAATTGGTGCAGAAATCCACTTCTGGGGCCCACTTGGTGTGTGCTGGGGCTGAGACTAATGCTTTCCACGTGTGGAGGCCTTTCTTGGCGTCAAACTCCAAGTTTTGACGTGTTTTGGGCGTTCAACTCCGGATCATGACGTTTTTCTGGCGTTTAACTCCAGACAGCAGCGTGTACTTGGCGTTCAACGCCAAGTTACGTCGTCAATCTTCGCGCAAAGTATGGACTATTATATATTGCTGGAAAGCCCTGGATGTCTACTTTCCAACGCCGTTGAGAGCGCGCCAATTGGACTCCTGTAGCTCCAGAAAATCCATTTCGAGTGCAGGGAGGTCAGGATCCAACAGCATCAGCAGTCCTTTTTCAGCCTAAGTCAGATTTTTGCTCAACTCCCTCAATTTCAGCCAGAAAATACCTGAAATCACAGAAAAACACACACACTCATAGTAAAGTCCAGAAATATGATTTTTGCTTAAAAACTAATAATATTTAACTAAAAACTCATTAAAACATGCTAAAATCTACATGAAATTACCCCCAAAAAGCGTACAAAATATCCGCTCATCACAACACCAAACTTAAACTGTTGCTTGTCCTCAAGCAACTAGATAAATAAAATAGGTTTTAACAGAAATAAAGAAGTAATAATATTTTAGAGTTTTAAATGAAGCTCATATTCTTATTAGATGAGCGGGGCTTGTAGCTTTTTGTTTCTGAACAGTTTTGGCATCCCCCTGTATCTTTAAATTTTCAGGATAATTGGCATCCTTAGGAACTCAGAATTCAGATAGTATTATTGACTCTCCTAGTGTAGTATGTTGATTCTTGAACACAGTTATTTTATGAGTCTTGGCTGTGGCCCTAAGCACTTTGTTTTCCAGTATTACCACCGGATACATAAATGCCACAGACACATAACTGGGTGAACCTTTTCAGATTGTGACTCAGCTTTGCTAGAGTCCCCAGTCAGTGGTGTCCAGAGCTCTTAAGCACACTCTTTTGCTTTGGATCACGACTTTAACCACTCAGTCTCAAGCTTTTCACTTGGACCTTCATGCCACAAGCACATGGTTAGGGACAGCTTGGTTTAGCCGCTTAGGCCTGGATTTTATTTCCTTGGGCCCTCCTCTCCATTGATGCTCAAAGCCTTGGATCCTTTTTACCCCTGCCTTTTGGTTTTAAGGGCTGCTTGGCTTTTATTCCTTTTGATTGTAAATATTTTTTTTTTTTTGAACTGCTTTTTCTTGCTTCAAGAATCAATTTCATGATTTTTCAGATCATCAATAATATTTTTCGTGTTCCTCATCCTTTCAGGAGCCAATATTCATCAAATTCAAGGTACAATTTATGCACTGTTCAAGCATTCATTCAGAGAACAAAAAGTATTGCCACCACATATAATTAATTATAGTCTTTATTACTAAGAACTCATAAATATAGATTACTTCTTTATTCTAAAAAAATTCTACTACTTTATTTATGCCTGATGATGATGAGAAAATAACTTATAGCTTAATTGGAAATAAAATCAAAATAGACATATTAATTACTACTACTACTATATATCTCCTAAGGTAGATTTCTAAAATAATACTATCACAGAGTTAAAGCTGGAATTAGAACTTAACAACCTGTATTTTGGGAAGTGGATGTTCCTCTAGTCTGTGGGGGTGCCTTCAAGAATTAATTTCTGACGCTTCAGCTCCCTTAAGTTCACATCCTTGCTCTTCCTGTTCTCTTAGGTGCCATGATCTTGATGAGTTTTAGCTCAATGATCATGGCAAATCACACCAAACTTAGAGGTTTGCTTGTCCTCAAGCAAAATAAAGGATAGAAGAGGAATGGAGGGAAAGGCAATTTCGAAATCAAAAGATATGATGAGTTAAAAAAGATTTGAAAAAGATTTTAAAAAGATAATTGAGTTTTGAAAGCAAACTTAAAAGAGTTTGATTGGATTGAAAATTAATTTGTTTTTATGGATTAAGATACCTTTGATATTTTGAAAAAGGGATTTTAGAAATTAGGATTTTTAGAACTCTAATTTGGGATGAGAGATGATAATTTGAAATATGTTGATGCAAGAAATCATGAATTGAAACATAAAAATTTGGAAAAAATATAAAGAAAAACGAAATTGTACCTCCTCCTGCCATCCTGGCGTTAAACGCCCACATGGTGCATGGTTTGGGCGTTTAACGCCCATGTGATGCTTTTCCTGGGCGTTCAACGCCCATGTGATGCTTCTTTCTGGCGTTGAACGCCAGGAAGTCCTTCTTTACTGGGCGTTTTTCTAAACGCCCAGAATGCTAGCAGATTGGCGTTAAACGCCCAGAAGGTGCATCTTTCTGGCGTTTAACGCCCAGAAGATGCTCCTTTCTGGCGTTTAACGCCCAGAAGGCTACCCTTACTGGCGTTAAACGCCCAGTGGGTGCTTCTTTTGGGCGTTTAACGCCCAAAGTGTTTCTTACTGGCTTTTTCATGCCAGTGAACTTCCAAATTTCTCTGTAACTCTTGGGACTTCAGTAAATTTGTTATTTCACCTTTGAAGATATTTAGACCTAAACCTGTAAAGAAAGAAAATTTATTTAATTAGTAATTAAACTTTGTATATGGCTGGGTTGCCTCCCAGCAAGCGCTTCTTTAATGTCATTAGCTGGACTGTTACTGAGTTTTAATTAAGTCTTCTTGAGCACTCTTGCTCAAAATTTCCTTCAAGATAGTGTTTGACTCTTTGTCCATTAACAATGAACTTTTTGTTGGAGTCACTATCCTGAAGTTCTATGTATCCATATGGTGATACACTTGTAATTACATATGGACCTCTCCACCGGGATTTTAATTTCCCAGGGAATAATTTGAGCCTGGAATTAAATAACAGAACTTTCTGTCCTGGCTCAAAGACTCTGGATGACAATTTCTTATCATGCCATCTTTTTGCTTTCTCCTTGTAAATTTTTGCATTTTCGAAAGCATTGAGTCTAAATTCCTCTAGCTCATTTAACTGGAGTAATCGTCTTTCTCCAGCTAACTTGGCATCAAGGTTTAGGAATCTGGTTGCCCAGTAGGCCTTGTGTTCCAGTTCCACTGGCAAGTGACACGCCTTTCCATACACAAGCTGGTATGGAGAGGTCCCTATAGGGGTCTTAAATGCTGTTCTGTATGCCCACAGAGCATCATCCAAGCTTCTTGCCCAATCCTTTCTACGGTTAATTACAGTCCGTTCCAGGATTCTTTTGAGTTCTCTATTTGAGACTTCAGCTTGCCCATTAGTTTGTGGATGATATGGAGTAGCTACCCTGTGGTTGACTCCATAACGTACCAGAGCAGCATAAAGTTGTTTATTACAGAAATGAGTGCCCCCATCACTGATTAACACTCTAGGGATACCAAATCTGCTGAAGATATGTTTCTGGAGGAACTTTAACACTGTTTTAGTGTCATTAGTGGGTGTTGCAATAGCCTCCACCCATTTGGATACATAATCCACTGCCACCAGAATATAAGTGTTTGAGTATGATGGTGGGAAGGGTCCCATGAAATCAATGCCCCATACATCAAACAACTCAATTTCCAAGATTCCTTGTTGAGGCATAGCATAACTGTGGGGCAGGTTGCCTGATCTCTGGCAACTATCACAGTTAAGCACAAATGCTCGGGAATCTTTATAGAGAGTAGGCCAGTAGAAGCCACTCTGGAGGACTCTTGTGGCTGTTCGTTCACTTCCAAAATGTCCTCCATACTGTGATCCATGGCAATGCCAGAGGATCTTCTGTGCTTCTTCTTTAGGCACACATCTACGGATTACTCCGTCTGCACATCTCTTAAAGAGATATGGTTCATCCCAAAGATAGTATTTTGCATCTGTGATTAATTTCTTTGATTGCACCTTACTGTACTCTTTGGGTATGAATCTCACTGCCTTGTAGTTTGCAATGTCTGCAAACCATGGCACTTCCTGGA
This sequence comes from Arachis stenosperma, assembly GCF_014773155.1. Lineage (NCBI taxonomy): Eukaryota > Viridiplantae > Streptophyta > Magnoliopsida > Fabales > Fabaceae > Arachis > Arachis stenosperma. The sequence goes on along the minus strand of NC_080380.1, from coordinate 107,670,212 downwards.
CGGCTAGTAATTGCTCATCCGGAAAGGTTTCAGAAATTTCAGTGAAAGGGAGGGACGCCCCTTCCACTGGTTCTATTCGGGACAGGTGATCTGCTACTGATTTTCTGTCCCTTTTTTGTCTCTTATTTCTATATCAAACTCTTGCAGAAGCAGCACCCACCTAATAAGTCTGGGTTTTGAATCCTGCTTTGTGAGTAGATATTTAAGAGCAGCATGATCAGTGTATACAATCACTTTTGATCCTACTAAGTAGGATCTGAATTTGTCAATGGCGTAAACCACTGCAAGTAGCTCTTTTTCTGTGGTTGTGTAATTCTTCTGTGCATCATTTAACACACGGCTGGCATAGTAAATGACATGCAGAAGCTTGTCATGCCTTTGTCCCAACACTGCACCTATGGCATGGTCACTGGCATCACACATTAACTCAAATGGTAATGTCCAGTCTGGTGCAGAGATGATTGGTGCTGTAACCAATTTAGCTTTCAGAGTTTCAAATGCTTGCAGACACTCTTTGTCAAAGATAAATGGCGTGTCTGCAGCTAGCAGGTTGCTCAGAGGTTTGGCAATTTTTGAAAAATCCTTTATAAACCTCCTGTAGAACCCTGCATGTCCCAGAAAGCTTCTGATTGCCTTAACATTAGCAGGTGGTGGTAATTTTTCAATTACTTCTACCTTAGCTTGGTCCACCTCTATCCCCTTGTTCGAAATTTTGTGCCCAAGGACAATTCCTTCAGTCACCATAAAGTGACATTTTTCCCAGTTTAAAACCAGGTTAGTCTCTTGGCATCTTTTCAGAACAAGTGCTAAATGGTTAAGGCAGGAGCTGAATGAGTCTCCAAATACTGAAAAGTCATCCATGAAGACTTCCAGAAATTTTTCCACCATATCAGAGAAAATTGAGAGCATGCACCTCTGAAAGGTTGCAGGTGCATTGCACAGGCCAAATGGCATCCTTCTGTATGCAAATACTCCAGATGGACATGTGAAGGCCGTTTTCTCCTGATCCTGGGGATCTACTGCAATTTGATTATAACCTGAATATCCATCCAAGAAGCAGTAGTATTCATGACCTGCTAGTCTTTCTAGCATCTGGTCTATGAATGGTAAAGGAAAGTGATCCTTTCTGGTGGCTGTATTGAGTCTTCTGTAATCAATGCACATACGCCACCCTGTAACTGTCCTTGTAGGAACCAGTTCATTTTTTTCATTATGAACCACTGTCATGCCACCCTTCTTAGGGACAACTTGAACAGGGCTCACCCAGGGGCTGTCAGAAATAGGATAAATAATCCCAGCCTCTAGTAATTTAGTGACCTCTTTTTGCACCACTTCTTTCATAGCTGGGTTCAGCCGCCTTTGTGGTGAACCACTGGCTTGGCGTCATCCTCCAACAAGATTTTGTGCATGCATCTGGCTGGGCTAATGCCCTTAAGATCACTAATGGACCACCCAAGAGCTGTCTTGTGCGTCCTTAGCACTTGAATTAGTGCTTCCTCTTCCTGTGGCTCTAAGGTAGAGCTTATAATTACAGGAAAGGTTTCACCTTCTCCCAGAAATGCATATTTCAGGGATGGTGGCAATGGTTTGAGCTCGGGTTTTGGAGGTTTCTCCTCTTCTTGATGAATTTTCAGAGGTTCTATTATCTTCTCTGATTCCTCTAAATCAGGCTGAACATCCTTAAAGATGTCCTCTAGCTCTGATTCGAGACTCTCAGCCATATTGACCTCTCTTACCAGAGAATCAATAAGATCAACACTCATGCAGTCATTTGGGGTGTCTGGATGTTGCATGGCTTTAACAACATTCAACTTGAACTCCTCCTCATTGACTCTCAAGGTTACTTCCCCTTTTTGGACATCAATGAGGGTTCGGCCAGTTGCTAGGAAAGGTCTTCCTAGAATGAGAGTTGCACTCTTGTGCTCCTCCATTTCCAGCACCACAAAGTCAGTAGGAAAGGCAAATGGCCCAACCTTGACAATCATGTCTTCAATCACGCCTGATGGGTATTTAATGGAGCCATCAGCAAGTTGAAGACATATCCTGGTTGGTTTAATTTCTTCAGCTAAACCAAGCTTTCTGATAGTAGATGCAGGTATTAGGTTGATACTTGCCCCAAGATCACATAAAGCTTGCTTGGTGCAAACACCTTCTAATGTGCATGGTATCATAAAGCTCCCAGGATCTTTAAGCTTCTCAGGTAAGCTTTTCAGAATGACTGCACTGCATTCTCAGTGAGGTAAACTTTTTCAGTTTCCCTCCAATCCTTCTTATGACTTAAGATCTTTCATGAACTTAGCATAAGAGGGTATTTGCTCAAGTGCTTCTGCAAACGGAATCTTTATTTCAAGAGTCCTGAGATAGTCTGCAAAGCGGGCAAATTGCTTATCCTGTTCCGCTTGGCGGAGTTTTGAGGATAAGGCATTTGGCTTTGTATTCCTCAACCTTAGTTGCTGCAGGTTTATTACCTACAGAAGTGGGTTGGGAAGCCTTTTTGGAAGGGTTGTTATCAGCACTTGTATGTGACTGATTCCCCACTGGTATTTGAATGCCAGTGGTGGGAGCTGGAGTGGCGTTAGACGCCCCTTCCTTGTTTGTTACTGGCGTTTGAACGCCAGCTTTGTCCCTTTCTGGGCTCGGACTGTCTTTAGGAGGATTCTGAGTATCCACTTGTTCATTTCTTGGTTTCCTGCTGCTTTGAAGTGAGGTATTAATGTTTTCCCACTTCTTAATTGAACTGCTTGACATTCTTCTGTTATTTGTCTTGACAGTTGTTTTTCTGTCTGCTTTAATTGTACTTCCATGTTCCTGTTAGCCATTCTTGTTTCCTGTAATATTTCCTTGAATTCGGCTAGCTGTTGAGTTAGAAAGTCCAATTGCTGATTGAATTCATTAGCCTGATCCACTGGACTGAGTTCTGCAGTTACTGTTTTAGCTTCTTCTTTCATGAAAGATTCATTGCTTAAGTACAGATGTTGATTTCTGGCAACTGTATCAATAAGCTCTTGAGCCTCTTCAATTGTTTTTCTCATATGTATAGATCCACCAGCTGAGTGGTCTAGAGAAATCTGAGCTTTTTCTGTAAGCCCATAGTAGAAGATGTCTAATTGCACCCATTCTGAAAACATTTCAGAGGGGCATTTTCTTAGCATCTCTCTGTATCTCTCCCAAGCATCAAAAAGGGATTCATTATCTCCTTGTTTGAAGCCTTGGATGTTTAGCCTTAGCTGTGTCATCCGTTTGGGAGGGAAATAGTGATTCAGGAATTTTTCTGACAGCTGTTTCCATGTTTTTATGCTGTTCTTAGGTTGGTTATTTAACCACCTCTTAGCTTGATCTTTTACAGCAAATGGAAACAGTAGTAATCTGTAGACATCCTGATCCACTTCCTTATCATGTACTGTATCAGCAATTTGCAGAAATTGTGCCAGAAACTCTGTAGGTTCTTCATGTGGAAGACCGGAATACTGGCAGTTTTGCTGCACCATGATAATGAGCTGAGGATTCAGCTCAAAGCTACTAACTCCAATGGAGGGTATACAGATACTACTCCCATATGAAGCAGTAGTGGGGTCAGCATATGACCCCAGAGTCCTCTTGGACTGTTCATTCATACTTACTTCCATAATGGAATACAAGTTGAGAATTTATATGTTAATTTTAAAAAAATGGAATAAGTAATAACAATATATAAAAAAAAGAGTTAAAATATATATTTTTTTTAATTAATTTTTTTTTTAAAAAATTAAAATAAAAACGAAATAAATAAAAGAAAGTGGAAATATTTTAAAATTGAAAATTGAATTTTTATAAATGATTTTCAAAAAAAAAAATAGTTCAAAATTAGTTAGAAAAACAAAAAATTTTTTGAATTTTGAAATTTTATGATGAAAGAGAAAAACACACAAAAGACACAAGACTTAAAATTTTTAGATCTAATGCTCCTTAATTTTCGAAAATTTTTGGAGGGAAAACACCAAGGAACACCAAACTTAAAAATTTTAAGATCAAGACACAAGAAAAACTCAAGAACACTTTGAAGATTCACAAGAACACCAAGAACAAAAGAAAGAACACCAAACTTAAAATTTTTAGAAAACTTTAATAAAATTTTCGAAAATTGTAAAAAGATTAACAAGAAAACACCAAACTTAGAGTTTGGCACAAGATTAAATCAAGAAATTTTTTTTTTTTTTTTGAAAAAAAAGATTTTCAAAAGTATTGGTGCTCCCTTATCAAGAATATGACCCTTCTATTCTAGCCAAATGGTCAAAAAGGGTAACAAATTGTTATGAATGGGTATATTCCTCTTAGAAGACTAATACTTTGGATTAGTATAAGAAAAACGAGAAAAGCCACAAAACAAGAAAAATTAAAGATCAAACAAGAAAAATAGACAAGAACAACTTGAAGATTAAGGAAAAACAAAGAACAATAACACGAAAATTTAAAGAAAAATATAAAAGATGCAATTGACACCAAACTTAGAACAAGACACTAGACTCACGAAAAACTAACAGTTAATAAGGAAAAAGTAATATTTTCGAAAAATATTTTTGAAAAGGGAATAAAAGACTCAAATTTAATGACTCTGTAGCATCAATACTATATTCCTAATCTAAGAAATAAAATAAGCCTTTAATTGTTCAAACTCAATAATCCCCGGCAACGGCGCCAAAAACTTGGTGGACGAAATTGTGATTCAATATTCTTAATATATTATTCTATCTTTTGAGCTTTGGCATGTACCCTTGGGGCACTGGTTGAATTCACAACTCCGTTCAACTAACCAGCAAGTGTACTGGGTCGTCCAAGTAATACCTTACGTGAGTAAGGGTCGAATCCACAGAGATTATTGGTTTGAAGCAATCAATATTTATTTTATTAATCTTAGTCAGGATGTCAATAGGATTATTAGGATCAAAAGTGAAATTACTGGATTTCATAAAAGAGGGAACAATGTTACTTTGATTTGCAGCACTGGGGAATATGTTGGAGTTTTGGAGATGCTTTGTCCTTTGAATTTCTACTTTTCCTTGAAGTCCTCTTCTCACACGCCTGGTTCCTTCCATGGCAAGCTCTATGTAGGGTGTCACCGTTGTCAGTGGCTACTTCCCATCCTCGCAGTGAAAGCTATGCACGCACTCTGTCACAGTACGGCCAATCACCGGTTGGTTCCCGCTCCTACTTGAATAGAATCCCTCTTTTGCGTCTGTCACTAACGCCCAGCAGGTTAAAGTCTGAAGCACGTCACAGTCATTCAATCCCGGAATCCTACTCGGAATACCACAGACAAGGTTTAGACTTTTCGGATTCTCATGAATGCCGCCATCAATCCAGCTTATACCACGAAGATTCTGATTAGGGAAGCTAAGAGACATTCATTCAATCTGATGTAGAACGGAGGTGGTTGTCAGGCACACGTTCATGGATTGAGGAAGGTGATGAGTGTCACGGATCATCACCTTCTCCACAGTTAAGCGCGAATAAACATCTTAGATAAGAACAAGCGTGTTTGAATGGAAAACAAAGGAATTGTATTAAATCATCGAGACGCTGCAGAGCTCCTCACCCCCAACAATGGAGTTTAGAGACTCATGCCGTCACAAAGTATGTAATTCAGATCTGAAAATATGATGAGGTACCAGATAAGTCTGTAAAAGTTGTTTAAATAGTAAACTAGTAACCTAGGTTTACAGAAAATGGATAAACTAAGATAATTGGTGCAGAAATCCACTTCTGGGGCCCACTTGGTGTGTGCTGGGGCTGAGACTAATGCTTTCCACGTGTGGAGGCCTTTCTTGGCGTCAAACTCCAAGTTTTGACGTGTTTTGGGCGTTCAACTCCGGATCATGACGTTTTTCTGGCGTTTAACTCCAGACAGCAGCGTGTACTTGGCGTTCAACGCCAAGTTACGTCGTCAATCTTCGCGCAAAGTATGGACTATTATATATTGCTGGAAAGCCCTGGATGTCTACTTTCCAACGCCGTTGAGAGCGCGCCAATTGGACTCCTGTAGCTCCAGAAAATCCATTTCGAGTGCAGGGAGGTCAGGATCCAACAGCATCAGCAGTCCTTTTTCAGCCTAAGTCAGATTTTTGCTCAACTCCCTCAATTTCAGCCAGAAAATACCTGAAATCACAGAAAAACACACACACTCATAGTAAAGTCCAGAAATATGATTTTTGCTTAAAAACTAATAATATTTAACTAAAAACTCATTAAAACATGCTAAAATCTACATGAAATTACCCCCAAAAAGCGTACAAAATATCCGCTCATCAGTTCACTTTCCCAATTCTCATTACCAAACAGCTTGGCATTCAGTTTCATGATAGCTCCTAAGTATTGAGCAACTTGCTCTCCAGTCACATCTTCATTCTCTTCAGAGGATGAATATTCTTCAGAGCTCATGAATGGCAGAAGGAGATTTAAAGGAATCTCTATGGTCTCTAGATGAGCCTCAGATTCCTCAGGATCCTTAATAGGAAACTCCTTCTTGCTTGAGGAACGTTCTAGGAGGTCTTCCTCACTAGGATTTTCGTCCTCCTCCTCCCTTGTGCATTCGGCCATATTGACTATGTCAATGGCCTTGCATTCTCCTTTTGGATTTTCTTCTGTATTACTTGGGAGACTATTGGGAGGAGTTTCAATAACTTTCTTACTCAGCTGGCCCACCTGTGCTTCCAAATTTCTAATGGAGGATCTGGTTTCATTCATGAAACTGAAAGTGGCCTTTGACAGATCAGAGACTATATTGGCTAAATTAGAATTGTTTTGTTCAGAGTTCTCTGTCTGTTGCTGAGAAGATGATGGATATGGCTTGCTATTGCCTAGCCTGTTGCGTCCACCATTGTTAAAACCTTGTTGAGGTTTTTGTTGATCCTTCCAAGAGAAATTTGGATGATTTCTCCATGATGAGTTATAGGTGTTTCCATAAGGTTCACCCATGTAATTAACCTCTGCCATGGCAGGGTTCTCAGGATCATAAGCTTCTTCAGAAGCTGCCTCTCTAGTACTGTTGGATGCATGTTGCAATCCATTCAGATTTTGAGAGATTATGTTGACCTGTTGAGTCAACATTTTGTTCTGAGCCAATATGGCATTCAGAGCATCAATTTCAATAACTCCTTTCTTCTGAGGTACCCCATTATTTACGGAATTCCTCTCAGAGGTGTACATAAACTGGTTGTTTGCAACCATGTCAATGAGTTCTTGAGCCTCTTCAGGCGTTTTCTTCAGGTGAATAGATCCACCTGCAGAATGGTCCAATGACATTTTCGAAAATTCAGAGAGACCATAATAGAATATATCTAATATGGTCCATTCTGAAAACATGTCAGATGGACATCTCTTGGTCAGCTGCTTGTATCTTTCCCAAGCTTCATAGAGGGATTCACCATCTTTTTGTTTGAAGGTTTGAACATCCACTCTCAGTTTGCTCAGCTTTTGAGGAGGAAAGAATTTATCCAAGAAGGCAGTGACTAGCTTATCCCATGAGTCCAGGCTATCCTTGGGTTGTGAATCCAACCATATTCTAGCTCTGTCTCTTACAGCAAAAGGGAAAAGCATGAGTCTGTAGACTTCAGGATCAACTCCATTCGTCTTTACAGTCTCACAGATCTGCAAGAATTCAGTTAAAAACTGATAAGGATCTTCAGATGGAAGTCCATAAAACTTGCAGTTTTGTTGCATTAAAGCAACTAGTTGAGGCTTAAGCTCAAAGTTATTGGCTCCAATGGCAGGAATGGAGATGCTTCTTCCATCAAACTTGGACGTTGGCTTTGTGAAGTCACCAAGCATTCTCCTTGCATTATTATTATTATTTTTGGCTGCCATCTCCTTCTCTTGTTCGAAAATTTCTGAGAGGTTGTTTCTGGATTGTTGTAATTTAGCTTCTCTTAATTTCCTCTTCAGAGTCCTTTCAGGTTCTGGATCAATTTCAACAAGAGTGCCTTTATCCTTGTTCCTGCTCATATGAAAGAGAAGAAAACAAGAAAAGAAAGAGGAATCCTCTATGTCACAGTATAGAGATTCCTTTATGTTAGTAGAAAAAGAAAGGGGGTAGAAGAATGAAGAATGGATTCGGATTTATGGATGAAGAGAGGTGAAGAGAAGTGTTAGTAAACAAATAATTAAATAGAAGAAGAAAAGAGGAGGGAGAATTCGAAAATAATTTTGAAAAGGAGTTAGTGATTTTCGAAAATTGGATAAGAGATAAGATTAAATTTAAATTAAGAATAATTAAATTAATTTAAAAGAATTTTGAAAAAGGATGAGATATTTTCGAAATTAGAAGAGGGAGAATTAGTTAGGTGGTTTTGAAAAAGATAAGAAACAAACAAAAAGTTAGTTAGTTGATTGAAAAAGATTTGCAATCAAAATTTAAAAGGATAAGAAGATAAGCAGTTAGATAAGATATTTTGAAATCAAATTTTGAAAAAGATAAAAAATATTTTTGAAAAAGATAAGATAAACGATAAAAAGATTCAATTAAAAAATTTAAAAATTATTTACTTCACTAACAAGAAACTACAAGATAAGATTCTAGAAATTTAAAGATTGAACCTTTCTTATCAAGAAAGTAACAAACTTCAAATTTTTGAACCAATCACATTAATTATTAGTGAATTTTCGAAAATTAGATGTAAAGATAAGAAAAAGATTTTGAAAATAATTTGAAAAATATTTTTGAAATTTTCGAAAAATAGAGAAAAAAAATGAAAAAGATATGATTTTTGAAAAAGATTTTGAAAAGATAAGATTTTTAAAATTGAAATTTTGACTTGACTTGTAAGAAACAACTAATTTTTAAAAATTTTTGACCAAGTCAACCCAAAATTTCGAAAATTTGGAGGGAAATAAGGAAAAGATATTTTTTTGATTTTTGAATTTTTTTATTATGAGAGAGAAAAACAGCAAAAATACTCAATGCATGAAATTTTTAGATCAAAATCATGAATGCATGTAAGAATGCTATGAATGTCAAGATGAACACCAAGAACACTATGAAGATCATGATGAACATCAAGAACATATTTTTGAAAAATTTTTGATACAAAGAAAACATGCAAGACACCAAACTTAGAAATCTTTAATGCATGGACTCTAACAAACGAAAAATGCATATGAAAAACAACAAACAACACAAAATAAGAAAACATCAAGATCAAACAAGAAGACTTATCAAGAACAACTTGAAGATCATGAAGAACACTATGAATGTATGGAATTTTCGAAAAATGCAAGAAAAATTTTTTAAAGCATGCAATTGACACCAAACTTAAAAACTGACTCAAGACTCAAACAAGAAACACAAAATATTTTTGAATTTTATGATTTTATGACTTTTTTGGATTTTTTTATTATTTTTTTCGAAAATATAGTTTGGAAAAACGAAAAATAAAAAGAAAAATTTTGAAAAATATTTTTGAAAAGAAAATTACCTAATCTGAGCAACAAGATGAACCGTCAGTTGTCCATACTCGAACAATCCCCGACAACGGCGCCAAAAACTTGGTGGACGAAATTGTGATCATCAATATTGGCTCTTTGGTATGTACACAAAAACTATTGTGTCTCTTGGTTAAATTCACAACTCCGTTCAACTAACCAGCAAGTGTACTGGGTCGTCCAAGTAATAAACCTTACGTGAGTAAGGGTCGATCCCACAGAGATTGTTGGTATGAAGCAAGCTATGGTCACCTTGCAAATCTCAGTTAGGCAGATTAAACATGATACTTGATTAGATTCAAATAATAAAATAGAAATAATAAAAGGGATAGAATACTTATGCAGATTCATTGGTAGGAATTTCAGATAAGTGAATGGAGATGCTGTATGACTCAAGGACGCCTGCTCTCCTACTGCTTCTATTCAACCCTTCTTACTCCTTTCCATGGCAAGCTGTGTATAGGGGTTCACCATCAGCGGTGGCTACTTTCAATCCTCTCGGGAAAATGGTCCTCTGCGGCTGTCACTCGCATGGCTAATCGTCTGGAGGCATCACCCATGGTTGATGGCTACATCCCATCCTCGCAGTGAAAACTAATGCTCACGCACTCTGTCACAGTACGGCTAATCACTGGTTGGTTCCCGCGCCTACTGGAATAGAATCCCTTGATTCTTTTGCGTCTGTCACTAATGCCCAGCACTTGCAAGTTTGAAGCACGTCACAGTCATTCATTACCGGAATCCTACTCGGAATACCACAGACAAGGTGAGACTTTCCGGATTCCCAGGATCCTACTCGGAATACCACAGACAAGGTGAGACTTTCCGGATCCTCATAAATGCCACCATCTATCTAGCTTATACCACGAAGATTCTGTTGGGGAATCTAAGAGATATACATCCAAGCTCTGTTGCATGTAGAACGGAAGTGGTTGTCAATCACGCGCGTTCATAAGTGAGAATGATAATGAGGGTTATCTAACTCATCACATTCATCATGTTCTTGGGTACGAATGAATATCTTGGAATAAGAATAAAAGAGGAATTGAATAAAAGAAAATAGAACTTCATTAATACTTGAGGTACAGCAGAGCTCCACACCCTTAATCTATGGTGTGCAGAAACTCCACCGTTGAAAATACATAAGTAAAAGGTTCAGGCATGGCCGAATGGCCAGCCCCCTTCAAGATCAAGTGACCGAATATTCAAAGAGATTAAACTGTCAAAAGATGTCTAATACAATAGATAAATGTCCTATATATACTAGACTAGCTACTAGGGTTTACATGAGTAAGTAATTGATGCATAAATCCACTTCCGGGGCCCACTTGGTGTGTGCTTGGGCTGAGCTTGATCTATCCACGAGCTGAGGCTTCTCTTGGAGTTGAACTTCGAGTTATGACGTGTTTTGGGCGTTCAACTCCGGATCATGACATTTTTCTGGCGTTTAACTCTAGACAGCAACATGAACTTGGCGTTCAACGCCAAGTTACGTCGTCAATTTCCGAATAAAGTATGGACTATCATATATTGCTGGAAAGCTCTGGATGTCTACTTTCCAACGCCGTTGAGAGCGCGCCATTTGGAGTTCTGTAGCTCCAGAAAATCCATTTTGAGTGTAGGGAGGTCAGATTCCAACAGCATCAGCAGTCCTTTTATCAGCCTTTTTCAGAGTTTTGCTCAAATCCCTCAATTTCAGTCAGAATTTACCTGAAATCACAAAAAAACACACAAACTCATAGTAAAGTCCAGAAATGTGAATTTAACATAAAAACTAAGGAAAACATCCCTAAAAGTAGCTTGAACTTACTAAAAACTACCTAAAAACAATGCCAAAAAGCGTATAAATTATCCGCTCATCAAGCTACAAAACTCCAAATGGCGCGCTCTCAACGGCGTTGGAAAGTAGACATCCAGAGCTTTCCAGAAATATATAATAGTCCATACTTTATTCTTGATTAGACGACGTAAACCAGTGCTCAACGCCAGTTCCATGCTACATTCTGGAGTCAAGCGCCAGAAACACATCACGAACCAGAGTTGAATGCCAAAAACACGTTACAACTTGGCGTTCAACTCTAAAAGAAGCCTCAGCTCATGTAAAGCTCAAGCTCAGCCCAAGCACATACCAAGTGGGGCCCCAGAAGTGAATTTCTGCATCAATTACTTACTTCTGTAAACCCTAGTAGCTAGTTTAGTATAAATAGAACTTTTTACTGTTGTATTCAGTGTCTTTGATTATCTAGTCTTTGACCATTAAGTCTTTGACCATTCGGTCTTTTGACCATAGGTCCTTCTCCCTATTTTCGAATACATATCACATTTTGGGGGCTGGCCATTCGGCCATGCCTAGACCTTCATCACTTATGTATTTTCAACGGTGGAGTTTCTACACACCATAGATTAAGGGTGTGGAGCTCTGCTGTACCTCGAGTTTTAATGCAATTACTACTATCTTTTATTCAATTTCAATCTTATTTCTGTTCTAAGATACTACTCGTACTTCAACCTGATGGATGTGATGATCCGTGACACTCATCATTATCCGTCCCTATGAACGCATGCCTGACAACCACTTCCGTTCTACAAGCGAAAGCTAGAGTGAGTATCTCTTAGATTCCTGATGCACGACGCATGGTTGCCCTCGCCTGACAACCAAGCCTTCCATTCCGTGAGATCAGAGTCTTCGTGGTATAAGCTAGAATTGATGGCGGCATTCATGAGAATCCGGAAAGTCTAAACCTTGTCTGTGGTATTCCGAGTAGGATTTCGGGATTGAATGACTATGACGAGCTTCAAACTCGCGATTGTTGGGTGTGATGACAAATGTAAAAGAATCAATGGATTCTATTCCAACATGATCGAGAACTGACAGATGATTAGTCGTGCCGTGACAGAGCATTTGGACCTTTTTCACTGAGAGGATGGGATGTAGCCATTGACAACGGTGATGCCCTACATACAGCTTGCCATGGAAAGGAGTAATAAGGATTGGATGAAGGCAGTAGGAAAGCAGAGATTCAGAAGGAGCACAGCATCTTCATACGCCTATCTGAAATTCCCATCGATGATCTACATAAGTATTTCTATCTATATTTTCGGTTTATTTACTATTATTATTTGAAAACTCTATCACCATTTATTATCCGCCTGATTGAGATTTACAAGATGACCATAGCTTGCTTCATACCAACAATCTCTGTGGGATCGACCCTTACTCACATAAGGTTTATTACTTGGACGACCCAGTACACTTGCTGGTTAGTTGCACGAAGTTGTGAAACTATGTATGGACCATGGTTTTGAGCACCAAGTTTTTGAGGCCATTACCAGGGAATTAATTTCAAATAATAACTCAAGTATGAATCACAATTTTGTCCACCACTAGCCTTAAGCAGAAAAACAAAATAAAAATCCCAAGTTGAATCCTTGGTTAGCTTAAGATAGATATTGTGTAAAATTTAAGTGTGTGAAATTTTATGGGAACATGGGATGATAGAAAAAGTAGGAATTTAAATTGAATAAATTATTTGAAAATTTGGGAAGCATGCTCATGTGAAATCAAATTAATTAAATTACCATGTGCATCAAAAAAAATTTATTTTCAATAAGGGGATATAAAAATTCCCCGAACGCAAAATAAGAAAAGTCAATGCACATGGGGCAAAGTTAAATTTAATGCATGAGTTTGCAATACAAAGTGGGAAAATTTGGGCAAATAGGTTAAGAAACTTTGATTTGTATAAAGTATGTATATGTTAGGTGAGATCTTAGACTAATCAAGGATTCACTTATTAGCTCACTTAGCCCTATACATATACCCTTACCTTTACCCTGGCCCCATTACAACCTTGACAAGACCTCATGATTTTTGTATGTCAATATTCCATATTTGTTAATTGGTTAGATGAAGAACAAAGTTATAGAAAGTAAGGATAGAAAGAAGAATCGAGCGATAAACCCAAATAAACACTGAGTGACTAGAGAGTAAACACAAAATCCAGTGAGGGTTCAATAGCTTATTCTCATATGTCCATGTTTAATTATTGATTGTCTTGCAAGTTGTGAACTATCTTAACTCAACTCAATTGTAATTGTGCTTTAATATGATTTGGCCCTAGCTGTACATACACGATTCCTTGAAGATATGAATTAATTTGACTACATGTATGCTTTATATATAGGTGAATGATAACGAGATTTGCATGACTCATTTAGGTAGTTGCATTTAGAGTAGATTGCATTGCATATGATCCACCATTTTACCTTCACTCTTTTCTCTTGGATTTAGCATGAGGACATGCTATTGTTTAAGTGTGGGAGGTTGATAAACCACTATTTCATGATAAATCTTGTGCTTAAATTGAATGATTTTATCAACTCTTCACCTACTTATTCATATGAATTTTCATGGTTTTTCAATTCCTTCCTTATGATATGACATGTGAGAAAACATGTTTCTTATGCTTTAAAATAATCAAAATTAATTATCCTTTATTACCATTCAATGCCATGATTTGTGTGTTGAGTACTTTCAGGTTTTATAGGGCAGGAATGACTTAAAGAATGGAAAGGAAACATACAAAAATGGAAGGAAGGCACAAATTGGAGTTTTGAAGAAACTGACAGTGACGCATCCGCATAGGCGACGCGAACGCGTGCTTAGCGCAGAAGAGAATCGACGCGAGCACCTGGATAACGCGAGCGCGTGACTTGCGAAACACAATTGATGCGGACGCATGACTGACGCGACCGCGTGGAAGAGCAACACTCCAAATGACGCGACCGCGTGACCCACGCGGACGCGTGACCCACGCGGACGCGTGACGTGCGTGATCTGCAGAATTTGCAAAAGTCGGCCCCAACAACTTCTGGGCCCTTTTTGGCCCAAATCCAAGCCCAAAGAACACAGATTAAAGGGTTATAAATGGAGGAATCCATCCATTCATGAATATAATATAGACTGGATACATCATACATTCATAAAATACACTTTTCATAATATAGATGTAGTTTTTAGAGAGAGAGGTTCTCTCATCTCTCTTAGGTTTTAGGATTAGGATTTCTTTTAGTCATTAGGATTGTTTCTTCGTACCAGGTTCAATAATTTATGTTTTTCTTCTATTTTTGTTTACTCTGAAGCTTTTATTTGTATTTGATTTATGTTTCCCAATTGGCTTATGAACTTTTCCATGTTAGAATTGACATCTTCATTCAATATAATTTGAGGTATTCTAGATATTTATGATTTTGATTTAGATTTTCCCCTTTCTTGGCTTTGGTTGATTAATTGGTAACTCTTGAGTTATCAAACTCGTCGTGATTGATAATTGTTATTCTTGCTGATTAATTTAGATTCCTATAACTCTAGTCTTTCCTTAAAGAGTTGACTAGGACTTTAGGTGTTAAATTAATTTATCCACTTAACTGACCTTCATAGTTAGAGGTTGACTTAGTGGTAGCAGAATTATAATTCTCATCACCATTGATAAGGATAACCAGGATAGGACTTCCGGTTTTCATACCTTGCCAAGAGATTTCTTCGTTATTAATTATTAATTTCTGCAATCCATCTCTCTTGTTCAAAACCTTTTCAAACCCCAAAAACACTGTTTTCCATAACCAATAATAAGAATACCTCCCTGCAATTCCTTGAGAAGACGACCCGTGGTTTGAATACTTCGGTTATCAACTTATTTAGGGGTTTGTTACTTGTGACAACCAAAACGCTTGTAAGAAAGGTTGATTGCTTGGCTTAGAAACTATACTTGCAACGAGAATTTATTATAACTTCTAAACCATCAATCTTCAGTTCTTCAAAATGGCGCCGTTTCCGGGTGACGCAATCGCATGGTTGACGCGATCGCGTGGATGGCCAGATTGAGAAAATGACGCGGACGCGTGGGGCACGCAAGCGCGTGGCAGGGCTGCACTTGTGCTAGTCGCACAAGCCCTGTCACGCGCTCGCGTGCCCCACGCGTCCGCGTCGTTTTCTCAATCTGGCCATCCACGCGATCGCGTCAACCACGCGATCGCGTCACCCTAAATTTTGGCAAAACATAATTTGAACAGAGAGTTGTGCGAGCGCGGAGCTGCCCTCGCGCCACTAGCGCAAATCATGTCACACGTCCGCGTTACCGACGCGTCCGCGTCATTTCATTTAAGGGCTTTTCACACGATCGCGTGCCCCACGCGTCCACGTCACTTTCGCCGCCCAACTCATTCAAATCTGCTAGATTATCTTTTCTTTTCTCATCCCATTCCTATTTTATTTTTCCCCCTCCTTCTTCCCCATTCTTTCTCTCTTCTACCCCCTCTTTCCTACTACCATTATCAAGGTTTTTTCTTTTCTTCTCCCCTCCCTACTTTTTCTTTTCTCTTCTTATTTTCATGTTTTCTTTTTCTTTCTCTTCTACTTTCTCTATCCATGTTTTCTTTTTATTTTCTTCTTCCTTCTATTGGTGTTAGAAATTTATTTGGGTCATTATTCTAATATGTTGCTTGTAAATTGTTTAGGACTTGTTTCACAATTATATATTTTTTTTATAGGGTTACTTGCATGTTCAAAATTAATTTTTCCATACCTTATTTAACATGCATGCTATGTATTTGTGAAAATGCCCATATGGCATTTTGCATTATTTTTAGATTTCTTTCAATCTACTACTATAAATGCTTGATTTTTACAACACCTTTTTTATATTTTATTAATTAAATATAATTGTTATTACAAGCATATTGTTAGTTGGAAAGACTTGGTAATTGGTGCGCGAAATTGTGAACTATACTTTTTCACAACTCTCATAATCCCTGGTAATGGCTCCAAAAATGTGGTAGCTCAATACCATGGCATTACACAACTTCGCACAACTAACCAGCAAGTGCACTGGGTCGTCCAAGTAATAAACCTTACGTGAGTAAGGGTCGATCCCACGGAGATTGTTAGTATTGAAGCAAGATATGGTCATCTTGTAAATCTTAGTCAGGCAAACTCAGATGTATATGGTGATGAACGAAAATAACATAAAAGATAAAGATAGTGATACTTATGTAATTCATTGGTAGGAACTTCAGATAAGCGCATGAAGATGCCTTCCCTTCCGTCTCTCTGCTTTCCTACTGTCTTCATTCAACCCTTCTTACTCCTTTCCATGGCAAGCTCGTATAGGGTCTCACTGTTGTCAGCAGCTACCTCCCATCCTCGCAGTGAAAGCTAATGCTCAATACTCTGTCACAGTACGGCCAATCACCGGTTCGGTTCCCTCCCCTACCGGAATAGAATAACTCTTTTGCGTCTGTCACTAACGCCCAGTAGGTTACAGGTTTGAAGCACGTCACAGTCATTCAGTCATTAAATCCTACTCAGAATACCACAGACAAGGTTAGACCTTCCGGATTCTCTTGAATGCTGCCATCAGTTCTTGCCTATACCACGAAGACTCTGATCTCACAGAATGGCTGGCTCGTTTGTCAGGCGAGCACTCGGTTGTCAGGCGATCAACCATGCATCGTGCAATCAGGAATCCAAGAGATATTCACCAAGCCTCAAATGCTTGTAGAACAAGAGTGGTTGTCAGTCACTCTGTTCATGAGTGAGAATGGTGATGGGCGTCAATCATCACCTTCATCATGTTGAAGAACAAGTGATATCTTGGATAAAGAACAAGCGGAATTTGAATGGAAGAACAATAGTAATTGCATTAATACTCGAGGTACAGCAGAGCTCCACACCTTAATCTATGGTGTGTAGAAACTCCACCGTTGAAAATACATAAGTATAAGGTCTAGGCATGGCCGAATGGCCAGCCTCCCAATGATCTAAGAACTAAAATGTCCAAAGATGATCTAGAGATCTAAAAGTGATCAAAAGATTTCTATACAATAGTAAAAGGTCCTACTTATAGAAAACTAGTAGCCTAAGGTGTACAGAAATGAGTAAATGACATAAAAATCCACTTCCGGGCCCACTTGGTGTGTGCTTGGGCTGAGCAATGAAGGAATTTTGTGTAGAGACTCTTCTTGGAGTTAAACGCCAGCTTTTATGCCAGTTTGGGCGTTTAACTCCCAATTAGGTGCCAGTTCCGGCGTTTAACGCTGGAATTTCTGTAGGTGACTTTGAACGCCGGTTTGGGCCATCAAATCTTGGGCAAAGTATGGACTATTATATATTGCTGGAAAGCCCAGGATGTCTACTTTCCAACGCCATTGAGAGCGCGCCAATTGGGCTTCTGTAGCTCCAGAAAATCCACTTCGAGTGCAGGGAGGTCAGAATCCAACAGCATCTGCAGTCCTTTTGAGTCTCTGAATCAGATTTTTGCTCAGGTCCTTCAATTTCAGCCAGAAAATACCTGAAATCACAGAAAAACACACAAACTCATAGTAAAGTCCAGAAAAGTGAATTTTAATTAAAAACTAATAAAAACATACTAAAAACTAACTATATCATATCAAAAACATACTAAAAACAATGCCAAAAAGTATACAAATTATCCGCTCATCAGTAATCTAACTTGGACATTAAATGCTTGATCTATGCTACTCATGCCCTTGCCGGCATGCTAATGAACACCTGGCATTTGACTGTCATCACATGCACTTGCTTTATTTCCATTGTTGATTTGCCACATGTAGTCATGACCATGTGTTCACATCATTATCCTTTCCTGTGCATTGATTACCACCTTTCCCATTCTTTTCCTTGCTATAACTCTTGAAATATTCATGTCTTTACTCGTTTCCTTTCAGGATGGCCACCAAGAAAGGCAAGGAGAAAGCTACTCCCAAATCCACAACAAGAAAAGGAACAAAAAGAGCATTAGTGGCAGAGCCTTCTTCAACTGCGGTTAAACCCTCAACAAAAAGAATTAAAAGGATTATAAAGGTTAATGAAAAGGAAAAAGCATTCCCAACAAAGGACACTGCACGATTTCCCAATCGCTACTGTGAGCAGATGTTCCCTATTCTGGTAGCTTGGAATTATAACAATGAACACCTTCTTATCCTTCCACCTCGTATTGCCACATTTATTGAGCCACAAATTGCACAAAGACATTGGGGATTCCTATAGAGACAGCTATGACAGGTTAATCTTTCTTGGGTAGTTGAGTTCTACTCCAATTTCCACTTGCCGACCCTGCAGTCTGTTTATGTCCGTCAGAAGCAAATTCCCATTACAGAAGAGGCCATTCAGCGAGCCTTAGATCTTCCCCCTACTCCAGAAGGACTGGATGCTTTTCAAGAAGCCACACTCAAGCGCCAGGCGTACAAATTTGACTGGGACACTATTCTTAGAGTTATTGCACAACCTGGCAGTAAATGGATCTTCGGATACCATCGTTCCTGTCCTAAGGGAATCTCGGCGTCTGCACTCACCTTAAAGGCTCACGTATGGGCACAAATTATCTCCCATTACGTCTTTCCGAGCACTCATGAGTCCTCCTTCACCGCAGACATGGCCGTTCTACTATGGTGCATCCTCACAGACCAGCCTCTAAATCTACCAAGACACATCCGGAATGCTATGGGACACGTGCAAATTGCGGGCAACCTTCCTTTCCCCGCCTTGGTCTCAGATATTGTCTTACCAGCCCACCTTTGTTCCTGATAGATGGCACCGAGGACGGTGCAAAGCCTTAAGTGTGAGGAGGTCAGTGGTGTACGAAATTGCAATCACACTTTTGCAATTCCGCACAACAAACCAGCAAGTGCACTGGGTCGTCCAAGTAATACCATACGTGAGTAAGGGTCGATCCCATGGAGATTGTCGGCTTGAAGCAAGCTATGGTTATCTTGTAACTCTTAGTCAGGATATCAATAATACTCAGATTTAATTGTAAAAAGTAAAAGAACATGAAATAGATACTTGTTTTGCAGTAATGGAGAAAAGGTTGAGGTTTTGGAGATGCTCTATCTTCTGAATCTTTGCTTTCCTACTGTCTTCTACTTCATGCACGCAAGGCTCCTTCCATGGCAAGATGTATGTAGGGTTTCACTGTTGTCAATGGCTACCTCCCATCCTCTCAGTGAAAATGTTCAACGCGCTCTGTCACAGCACGGCTAATCATCTATCGGTTCTCAATCAGGTTGGAATAGAATCCAGTGATTCTTTTGCGTCTGTCACTAACACCCAGCCCTCAGGAGTCTGAAGATCGTCACAGTCATTCAATCCTTGAATCCTACTCAGAATACCACAAACAAGGTTTAGACCTTCCGGATTCTCTTGAATGCCGCCATCAATTCTAGCTTATACCACGAAGATTCTGATTAAGGAATCCAAGAGATATTCACTCAATCTAAGGTAGAACGGAGGTGGTTGTCAGGCACACGTTCATAGGTGAGAATGATGATGAGTGTCACGGATCATCACATTCATCAAGTTGAGGAACAAGTGATATCTTAGAATGGAAGCAAGTGTGATTGAATGAAAAACAATAGTAATTGCATTAATCCATCAAGACACAGCAGAGCTCCTCACCCCCAACCATGGGGTTTAGAGACTCATGCCATAGAAGATACAATAAGAAACGTGTAATGTGTCATGAGGTCCAGATACAATGTCAAAAGGTCCTATTAATAGTGAACTAGTAACCTAGGGTATACAGAAATGAGTAAATGACATAAAAATCCTTTTCCGGGGTCCACTTGGTGTGTGCTTGGGCTGAGCATTGAAGCTTTCATGTGTAGAGACTTTTCCTGGAGTTAAACGCCAGCTTTTGTGCCAGTTTGGGCGTTTAACTCCAATTTTTTTGCCAGTTCCGGCGTTAAACGCCGGAAATTCTGAAGCTGATTTGCAACGCCGGTTTGGGCCATCAAATCTCGGAGAAAGTATGAACTATTATACATTGCTGAAAAGCCCAGGATGTCTATTTTCCAACGCAATTAAGATCGCACCAATTGGGCTTTTGTAGCTCCCGAAAATTCACTTTGAGTGCAGGGAGGTCAGAATCCAACAGCATCTACAGTCCTTTTTCCGCCTCTGAATTAGATTTTTGCTCAGGTCCCTCAATTTCAGCCAGAAATTACCTGAAATCATAGAAAAATACACAAACTCATAGTAAAGTCCAGAAAAGTAAATTTTACATAAAAACTAATAAAAACATACTAAAAACTAACTAAAATGTACTAAAAACATACTAAAAACAGTGCCAAAAAGCGTATAAATTATCTGCTCATCACAACACCAAACTTAAATTGTTGCTTGTCCCCAAGCAACTGAAAATCAATTAGGATAAAAAGAAGAGAACATACTATAGACTCCAAAATATCAATGAAACTTAGCTCCAATTAGATGAGCGGGACTAGTAGCTTTTTGCTTCTGAACAGTTTTGGCATCTCACTTTATCCTTTGAAGATTGGAATGATTGGCATCTATAGGAACTCAGAATTCAGATAGTGTTGTTGATTCTCCTAGTTAAGTGTAATGGCTGTGACCCAAAGCACTCTGTCTTCCAGTATTACCACCGGATACATACATGCCACAGACACATAACTGGGTGAACCTTTTTAGATTGTGACTCAGCTTTGCTAGA
The DNA here is from genome assembly GCF_014773155.1 of Arachis stenosperma. Classification (NCBI taxonomy): domain Eukaryota; kingdom Viridiplantae; phylum Streptophyta; class Magnoliopsida; order Fabales; family Fabaceae; genus Arachis; species Arachis stenosperma. The sequence continues at coordinate 107,649,231 of NC_080380.1, read as the reverse complement.
GTCCCCAATTAGAGGTGTCCAGGGTTCTTAAGCACACTCTTTTCGCCTTGGATGACTTTTTATCTCTCTTTTTTTTTTGCTTCAAGAATCAATTTGATGATTTTTCAGATCCTCAATAACATTTCTCCTTTTCCATCATTCTTTCAAGAGCCAACAAGTTTAACATTCTTTAATCAACAAATTCAAAAGACATATGCACTGTTCAAGCATTCATTCAGAAAACAAAAAGTATTGTCACCACATCAAGCTAATTCAACTAGTTTCAGAGATGAATTAGAAATCCTGCACTTCTTGTTCTTTTGTGATTAAAGCATTTTTCATTTAAGAGAGGTGATGGATTCATAGGACTTCATAGCTTTAAGGCATAGACATTAAATTTTATTAATCATGAATTAAGAACAAGACTCAAAGATAAACATAAGATAAGACTAATAGTAATAGAAAACAAAAATTTAAATGACTCTAAAATAGACTCCTAATGATAGAGGGTCTCACAGAGTTAGGACTCAACAACCTTGATCTTGAGAAGTGGATGCTCCCTCAACTTGTGGGGGATTTGACCCTTCAAGGGAGAGCTTCTGGCGCTTCAGCTCCTGTAGCTCACGCCCCTGCTTCTCTTGTTCCTTCAGCAATTTGCAGAGCATGCAGTTTTGATTATGCTGTTCTTCCTTAATTTGTTCCATAGCTTCTTGCAGCTTGGTAATAGATGCTTCTAGGCGGGTCCAGTAGTCAATTTCGGGGATTTCGGGGAGGAACTCCTGCGCCCTCCTTTTGATAGAATTATCTTGCATTTGTCCTTCCATTGAAATTCTTGGTGATTGGATGTTCAATTGGGATGAATTCATCTACTCACATCCTCACCCCAACATCTTTACATAGCAAAGAGATTAAGCTTAGGTAAGCCAGTTTGGCTTCAGTGGAATTCTTGTTTGCAATTGTGTAAATCTCACAAGCAATCAGATGATGAACCTCCACTTCTTTTCCCAGTATAATGCAATGAATCATCACTGCTCTCTTGATAGTGACCTCAGAACGGTTGCTAGTGGGCAATATGGAACGCCCAATGAAGTCTAGCCAACCTCTTGCAATTGGTTTGAGATCTCCTCTCTTGAGTTGGTTTGGGACACCTTTTGAATTGGTTTTCCACTTAGTTCCAGGGAGGCATATGTCCTCTAGAACTTGATCCAACCCCTTATCTGCTCTCACCATTCTCCTATTAAAGGATTCAGGATCATCTTGTAGTTGAGGCAATTTGAAGACCTCTCTTATTTTGTCCAGATGGAAGTAGATAATTCTCTCTTTGACCATGGTTCTGTAGGTATGAAAAGCAGATCCAGTCATTCTCTGCTTATCTGTCAACCACAGATTTGAGTAGAATTCCTGAACCATGTTTCTTCCAACCTTTGTCTCAGGGTTGGTTAGAACTTCCCATCCTCTGTTTCAAATTTGCTTGATGACAAGTCATCATATACCCATTTTTCAAGCTAATTTCACTTGTTTTGTTAGCATTTATGCACTTTCTTGCATCCTAAGTAAGTGATTTGGAGTGAAAATGCACAACTTCTCTAAATCAAGCAACCACCATGAAATTAATGTTAAATCATGAGGTTTAAGCTAATTTTAATTGCATTTTAATTGATTTATAAGCCTCTTGAATTTAGTGATACTTTGAGTGGTTGTTTGGTTTATTATAGGTGAAGAAAAGAAAAGAAAATGAAAAGCGTGGCATAAAAAGTGTAGTCGAGGAAAGAAAAGCGTGGCCGAATCAAGGGAGAAGTGTGCCGAACTCATAGTGGAAGCAATCTTGCCCTCCACAAGGGCAGAATGCCCTCCACAAGGGCAGCATCATGTAACCAAACCAAGACAAGGCAACCTTGCCCTGCCCACTCCAAGGGCAGAGCACAAAATGGTGCCTTGGAGCCAAGAGAAGCAAACTCTGCCCTGCCCTTGTGGAGAGCAGGATCGGGCACATCAAGGAAAGAAATCCAAGGAAAAATAGCTCCCATGCAAGCTACAAGTCTCGAACAAGGGACCATGAGGAAGCCAAGCCTTGAGACCCACTATGGTGCCAAGAAACCAAGAAAAACTAGCGTGTTTGCTTCCTCCCAGAGTCGAACCCGAGGCGTGCAATATGGCAACCTTGCCCTGCCCTTGGCGCGGGCAGGGCAGCATTCAAAAGCTGGCGCACCAAATTTGCTTCCTGGCGCACCAACCGCGCGCAACACTCCCTTCTTGGCGCATCAACACATTCCTGCCCTGCCCTTGGCGCGGGCAGGGAGCATCCACGCGTCAACGTGCTTCGCGCGCACGCGCGCTCCTCAAATCTGGCCGTCCCACGCGTCAACGTGCTTCGCGCGCACGCGCGCTTCTCAATTCTGGCAGCACCAAGCGCAAGCACGCATCACGTTCTGGCGCAGCAGCTTTCCCGCCCTGCCCTTGGCGCGGGCAGGGCAGCCTCTGGCGCACCAAGCCCATGCCAGACGCGCACCAAACTTGCACCAACACGCATCATGGCCGCACCAATTGCTAGCCCAAGCATCAATTTTCTGCCCTGCCCTCCACAAGGGCAGGGCAGCCTCCTGGGAGTGGTTTTTGGGCCAAAATTCAAATTAAAAATAAATTTGAATTCATTTCTTCACCAATCCAAAAGCCCATCCAAATCCCATTATCCAAGAATAGAAAGTGTATAAATAGGACTTAGTTTGATGTAATTAGGACCTTTATGCTCACTTTTGAATTTTTACTTTTACCTTGGCTTTTGAATTTTCATTTTCACATTCCTTTGGAGCTTTGACTCTCTTGGAATTGTTCTGGAGAGAATTGGCCGAGACTTCAGAGGATCAAGGGAGAGTTGATTGATCTCCTTCCTCAATTCCCTTGGGCAATTCTACTCTTCTGTTTTCTGAGTTGTGAATGTGTGAAATTGGGGAAATTCTGTCCCAATTCCCATTCTAGCTCTGTTTAAATTTGCTTTCTGCATAATTCACTTTAATTTCTGTTCTTCTACTGCTTCATCTTTAATTTTCTGTCAATTGCTTAGTAACTTCAGATCTGGGAAGGAAATTGGGTTTTAGGCTCTGCTACCTAAGCCCTTGGGATCCTGAGATCACTTTTGGTTCCTCTGTGAACCTTTACTGCACTTTAATTTCCTTGCTGTTTAAATTTCCTGTTTGCATCCAATTCATTTCTGCTACCTTCTTTACTGCAATTTACTTCTTCTTGTTTAGATCCTGCAATCCCATTCCTCAATTCCCCTTTACATTCAGCAATTTATCTTTCTTGCCATTTAAGTTACTGCAATTTAAGTTTCTTGCACTTTAAGTTTCAGTCATTTACTTTCTTGCTCTTTAAGTTTCTGCACTTTTACTCTTCTGTTCTTTATTTTACTGCATTTCTCCCTTCCCCCTTTACATTTACTGTCATTTAATTTCTGTTAAACACAAATCACTCAACCAACACTTGATTCGCTTGACTAAACCACCCACTAAACTAAAATTGCTCAATCCTTCAATCCCTGTGGGATCGACCTCACTCATGTGAGTTATTATTACTTGATGCGACCCGGTACACTTGCCGGTGAGTTTCGTGTTGGATCGTTTTCCACACATCAAGTTTTTGGCGCCGTTGCCGGGGATTGAAATAGATTGACAATGATTAAGTGAAGTGGAGGTCTAGATTAAGCACTTTTTCTTTTCTGTCATCCTAATTCTTACTAACACACTAACTGTTTGAATTTTTGCTTAAACTAACCAACCAAAACCTCATTCTAGCAATAGATTGAAGTTTTGTTAACTCTCCGGGTTTGTGCGTTTGTTGCTGTGTGTTTGTATGTCAGGTATAGGGAGATCCTCTCCTATCATTTCTGAAATTGATCCAAGGACTCTTCGGAGAATAAGAAGAGCAGAAAGAGGGAAGAATATTGTTGGAGAAGAAGAAGAATCTGAGGAGGAATTCCAAGATATGGAAGGAGATACTAGTCAACCAGGAGGAGGAGCCAACAATGACCAACAGAGAAGAGTCTTGGCTTCATACACATTTGCAAATACTAGGCATTGTGGGAGTAGCATTCTTCCTCCCAATGTCAATGCAAACAATTTTGAACTCAAGCCACAACTCATAACTCTGGTGCAAAACAATTGTTCCTTCGGAGGAGGACCTTTGGAGGATCCAAACCAACATTTGTCCACCTTTTTGAGGATCTGTGATACAGTGAAGACAAATGGTGTACCCCCTGATAGCTACAAGTTGCTACTCTTCCCATTCTCTCTTAGAGATAAAGCCACTCAATGGCTAGAGACTTTTCCAAAAGAAAGCATCAACACTTGGGATGACTTGGTGAGCAAGTTCCTTGCTAAATTCTATCCACCTCAAAGAGTCCTAAGGTTGAAGACAGAGGTTCAAACCTTCACTCAATTGGAGGCCGAGAGCTTATATGAAGCATGGGAGAGATACAAGGCTCTATTGAGGAAGTGTCCACCAGAGATGACTGTTCACTGTTCACAAACTTCAAGCTACTCACTTTATGAAGGCCTCACTCTAAAGCTCAGGAGGCTCTTGATCACTCTGCTGGAGGCTCTCTACAACTCATGAAAACCACAGAGGAAGCTCGAAACCTCATTGATATGGTGGCCAACAACCATATTTCTTTGCTCATCAAAGACAACGCCAACCATCACAGAGAAGAGGAGTCATGGAGTTGGAAGGAGTTGATTCAATCTTAGCTCAAAACAAGATGATGCAACAACAGATTCAACAACAATTTGAGCAAATGGCTAAGAGAATTGATGGCTTGCAAGTGGCAGCAGTGAGCACCACAAGCCAACCTCCAAACACTTGGGTGCAAAGTGAAGAAACTCAAGAAGCAACAACAAGAGCAAGTCCACATGCACAACCAAAATCTTGGAACAAATGAAGTCTATGGTGACACCTACATCCATCTTGGAAGAATCATCCCAACCTCAGATGGGGAGACAACCATAATCAAAACCAACAACCATGGCAAAGAAACACAGGCCAAAACAATTGGAAAAACACAAACCACAACCCCCAGCCAACCACTAACCAAAATTCATACAAAAAACCACAAAACAACTACCCAAATTCTAACCAATACCCACCCAATAACCACCCAACTAACCAAAACACTTACCTTCATCCATCAACACCCCAAAACCAACCCATCACACAAGATTCACAGAGAATCACCAATCTAGAAGTACTCCTGGAGAAACTAATGAAAAGCCAAAATTGACAAACAAAAATCAAGAAGCTACCATGAAACCTAGAGAGGCAGATTGGCCAATCTCTAAGAAGATCTCTGTTGAGAAGCCATCAAGTTCACTACCTAGTGATACCATTCCCAACCCAAAGGAAGAATGCAAGGTGGTGCAACTAAGAAGTGGAAGGGTGTTAACAGACAGCAACCAAGGAGCAACCAAAGAGCTCATGGAATAACACTGAAGCCATCAACAAGGATAAGATAGGCAAGAATGCTCCAGAAAAACTCACAGAAGAAGATAACAAGCCACAGAATTTGAAGAAGGAAAGAATATCTTGGAAAACCAAGTCCAAAACAGCATCAAGTGGTGAAGAGCTCAACACCACCACTGCCGTACCCACAAAGATTTCACAAGGAAACAAAGGATCAGCACTTCCACAAATTTCTGAGACTTTCAAGAAGCTGGAAATCAACATACCTTTGGCAGAGGCTTTGGAGCAAAGCCCCTGTATGCTAAGTTTCTAAAGGAGCTCATTAACAAGAAAAGGGATTGGAATGAGAAGGAAACAGTGATGCTTAGTGAGGAATGCAGTGCACTCATTAGAAAGGGACTCCCTCCCAAGCTTGAGGACCCTGGAGGTTTCTTCTTGCCATGCACTATCAGAAACCTGTTCATTAACAAAGGGATGTGCGATCTAGGAGCAAGCATAAATCTAATCCCATATTCTCTAGTGAAAAAACTTGGCATAAAGGTGAAACCAACAGAGATGACTTTGGAATTGGTGGATCAATCAATAGTCATCCTAAGGGGTTGATTGAGAACCTTTTAGTTAAGGTTGACAAATTCATTTATCCGGCAGATTTTGATTCTGGATTCTTCAAAAAATGGAAATGACTCCATAATACTCGGTCGACCATTTTGGCCACTGCTAGAGCCATTGTGGACATAGAGCAAGGAGATTAACTCTTAGGATGCATGAGGAGAGCATCATCCTGAAAGTTTTCCCAGAATTACAAAAGGATGAAGAAAAAACAAAATGAGTGATGATCTCCCCCCAAAGCAATCAACTGAAAAGGAAGTGGAACAGATAAACAAACAGACACAAGAAGAAAAGGGATTCACAAGGAAGCAGGGGTGATCAGCAAAAGGAAGGCATCACAACTCAAGCAACGTCAAGAAGGAAGATCACAAGCAAGAAAAATGTGAAGAATAAGAAAAAGGCTCACAAAGGGTGGAAGAACAAGAAAATCCCAACTGAAGGATTTTCTAAGGGTGATAAGGTGCAATTAATATACCAACAGCAGGGAGCAGAAGATTATACACTGTCAACCAAATCCTTTCTCTTGAGCATATGGAAATTGAGCATCAAAGCACACAGAGAAAGCTGACAGTGAGAGGTGACAAATTGAGACATCACCACATCAACCACCTTAAAGGTCAATGTCAAGCTAATGACAATAAAAGAGCGCTTGTTGGGAGGCAACCCAACCTGAGGTAGTTTCTTATCATAGCTTTCATAAAAATGTTGAGTAATTGTTGTGCATTGCAAGGAGCTAAGTTTGGTGTTGCACACCAAACAATTTGAGGGAGAATGAAAACTTCTAAGTTTGGTGTTCCACCAAAAAGATCATTTAATACATTCTCACCTCTTGCATGATTCTAGCTCCAAGTAATCAAACACATTATTCAACTGTTGAATTGTTTTCTAGCTTTTTTCCATTAACCTTTAGCAAGAACACATGGTTTCAAATATGGTTAACTTGTTACATCTGGGACAGTGGCAAAAAATTAAGTTTGGTGTTCACACACCAAAATCAATCCAGGAGCCACACTCAGTATTATGCTTCTGACCATATAATTAAGGGCTTGAGAAGCAAGCAACTTTGAGGATTATGCAGGATAGAATCAACATTGAAGATTTTATCATCCTAACTCAAAGAAAACACCGGCAGAAAGAAAAATCAAAGGGCTGCAACTACAAAGGTTGTATCTGAACTTAACTCTTGCTGCAGTGGTGATATTTGAATTTGGAAACCATTATACCTTTGCCTTGCTAAAGTGTTCATCTAGTTGCAAGTGAAATTGTTTGTGAAATGATAAGTCTGCATAATGCTTGTAGCCATCACTCAGATTTAAATATTGCTTTGTTTCCCATATGCTTAAATAAAAGAGTTTGGTTTGAATTGAAAAGAGAAAAATCCAATGTTGCATGAGTATGAATGGAAGTTGGTGGTGGCACATGTGTTTGATTAAATGTAAACTCATGAAATAAATGTTGCATGATATCATTCTCATTCAATTGTAAGTTAGCTTGCTGTTACAAAGACTTTATCAATAATGAAACACTCTTGGTAACAAAAACAGAAAGAAAAAGCCAAAATGGCAAGAAAACAAAGAATAAAGGTTGGACACCAATGGTTTGGACCCTAGGACAAATGCCTGTGGTGTTCTTGTACTGAGATCTGCTTGGATGAGTAAATTCTAAGGGTATTTTAAACCCGGTCACTTAGATCAACTGATTTGGGATGGCCAATTGAAAATCCACAATAAAGAGCAACTTAGATACAAAGCATTAGTGATCCAAAGAGATGCTGGGCATCAATGATCCTAGGAAGAATTAGTGAGCTAAGTGTCTGTGGTGGAAAGATGTTGAGCAAAATAAAAGAAATGAAGCCAAAGGCTAAGCTGCAACATTTAACACCAAACCTCTTAAAGAATAAAAAGCTTATTAAAGCATTATAAGCCAAGAAGTTAGCAAGTGATCAAAAGGAGAGTCTTATAACAGCAAGTTTAGCAAACCTTGGATGCAAAATGTGTATTATGCAGCACAACAATAAGTGAGTATCATTGTCTGCATAAATGCCCCATGAATTGAAGTTCTGCTATCTGCATAATAGGATTTGTGTTCTTTTCTTATTCATATCATTTACTCTTAGTTTTGATGCTTGCTTGGGGACAAGCAAGGTTTAAGTTTGGTGTTGTGATACAAGTCATCATATACCCATTTTTCAAGCTAATTTCACTTGTTTTGTTAGCATTTATGCACTTTCTTGCATCCTAAGTAAGTGATTTGGAGTGAAAATGCACAACTTCTCTAAATCAAGCAACCACCATGAAATTAATGTTAAATCATGAGGTTTAAGCTAATTTTAATGCATTTTAATTGATTTATAAGCCTCTTGAATTTAGTGATACTTTGAGTGGTTGTTTGGTTTATTATAGGTGAAGAAAAGAAGAAAATGAAAAGCGTGGCATAAAAAGTGTCGAGGAAAGAAAAGCGTGGCCGAATCAAGGGAGAAGTGTGCCGAACTCATAGTGGAAGCAATCTTGCCCTCCACAAGGGCAGAATGCCCTCCACAAGGGCAGCATCATGTAACCAAACCAAGACAAGGCAACCTTGCCCTGCCCACTCCAAGGGCAGAGCACAAATGGTGCCTTGGAGCCAAGAGAAGCAAACTCTGCCCTGCCCTTGTGGAGAGCAGGATCGGGCACATCAAGGAAAGAAATCCAAGGAAAAATAGCTCCCATGCAAGCTACAAGTCTCGAACAAGGGACCATGAGGAAGCCAAGCCTTGAGACCCACTATGGTGCCAAGAAACCAAGAAAAACTAGCGTGTTTGCTTCCTCCCAGAGTCGAACCCGAGGCGTGCAATATGGCAACCTTGCCCTGCCCTTGGCGCGGGCAGGGCAGCATTCAAAAGCTGGCGCACCAAATTTGCTTCCTGGCGCACCAACCGCGCAACACTCCCTTCTTGGCGCATCAACACATTCCTGCCCTGCCCTTGGCGCGGGCAGGGAGCATCCACGCGTCAACGTGCTTCGCGCGCACGCGCGCTCCTCAAATCTGGCCGTCCCACGCGTCAACGTGCTTCGCGCGCACGCGCGCTTCTCAATTCTGGCAGCACCAAGCGCAAGCACGCATCACGTTCTGGCGCAGCACTTTCCCGCCCTGCCCTTGGCGCGGGCAGGGCAGCCTCTGGCGCACCAAGCCCATGCCAGACGCGCACCAAACTTGCACCAACACGCATCATGGCCGCACCAATTGCTAGCCCAAGCATCAATTTTCTGCCCTGCCCTCCACAAGGGCAGGGCAGCCTCCTGGGAGTGGTTTTTGGGCCAAAATTCAAATTAAAAATAAATTTGAATTCATTTCTTCACCAATCCAAAAGCCCATCCAAATCCCATTATCCAAGAATAGAAAGTGTATAAATAGGACTTAGTTTGATGTAATTAGGACCTTTATGCTCACTTTTGAATTTTTACTTTTACCTTGGCTTTTGAATTTTCATTTTCACATTCCTTTGGAGCTTTGACTCTCTTGGAATTGTTCTGGAGAGAATTGGCCGAGACTTCAGATGATCAAGGGAGAGTTGATTGATCTCCTTCCTCAATTCCCTTGGGCAATTCTACTCTTTCTGTTTTCTGAGTTGTGAATGTGTGAAATTGGGGAAATTCTGTCCCAATTCCCATTCTAGCTCTGTTTAAATTTGCTTTCTGCATAATTCACTTTAATTTCTGTTCTTCTACTGCTTCATCTTTAATTTTCTGTCAATTGCTTAGTAACTTCAGATCTGGGAAGGAAATTGGGTTTTAGGCTCTGCTACCTAAGCCCTTGGGATCCTGAGATCACTTTTGGTTCCTCTGTGAACCTTTACTGCACTTTAATTTCCTTGCTGTTTAAATTTCCTGTTTGCATCCAATTCATTTCTGCTACCTTCTTTACTGCAATTTACTTCTTCTTGTTTAGATCCTGCAATCCCATTCCTCAATTCCCCTTTACATTCAGCAATTTATCTTTCTTGCCATTTAGTTACTGCAATTTAAGTTTCTTGCACTTTAAGTTTCAGTCATTTACTTTCTTGCTCTTTAAGTTTCTGCACTTTTACTCTTCTGTTCTTTATTTTACTGCATTTCTCCCTTCCCCCTTTACATTTACTGTCATTTAATTTCTGTTAAACACAAATCACTCAACCAACACTTGATTCGCTTGACTAAACCACCCACTAAACTAAAATTGCTCAATCCTTCAATCCCTGTGGGATCGACCTCACTCATGTGAGTTATTATTACTTGATGCGACCCGGTACACTTGCCGGTGAGTTTCGTGTTGGATCGTTTTCCACACATCATTGCTCTTGGATCTCTGGATATTCATCTTCTTTCAGACCGAATTTAACTTCCGGGATCACTGACCTTAGACCCATTATTTTGTGGTAATGGTCTGCATGTTCTTTAGTTAAGAACTTCTCTTGATTCCAAAGATCCTTTGGAGCATTCTCTTTCTTGCCTCTAGAATTGGTTTGTTTTCCTTTGGGAGCCATGATCTTGATGAGACTTAGCTTAGTGATCACGGAAAAGCACACCAAACTTAGAGGGTTGCTTGTCCTCAAGCAAAAGAAAAGAAAGAGGAGAGAGAGGAGGAGATCAAATTTGAATGGTGGGGAAAGGGGAATGGCCGAACTTATATTTATAAGGGAACGGGGAGAGGTTTCAAAATTTTTGAAGGAGATTTGAGAAGATATGGAAAGAAATTGAGAGATATTTGAGTTTTTGAAGAAGATTTGGAAAGGATTTGAAAGAGATTTGAAGAATGATTTTAATTTTTAAGATTTGAAGGTGAATGATGAAAGTTTGAAATGTGTTTATGCAGAAAATTATGGATCAAAACAAGAAAGTTTGAAAAAATTTGAAGTGGAAAGCAAAATCTCCGTCCCCCACCTATCTGGCGTTAAATGCCCAGAATGGTATCCATTCTGGCATTTAACGCCCAAATGTTGGCCAATATGGGCATTTAACGCCCAGCCAGGTATCCTGGCTGGCGTTAAACGCTAGAAACCCCTTCATCACTGGGCGTTTTGCTAAACGCCCAGGATGCTGCACACCTGGCGTTAAACGCCCAAAATGGTGCCCATTCTGGTTTTTAACGCCCAAAATGGTACCTTTACTGGCGTTAAACACCCAGAATGGTATCCATTCTGGCGTTTAACGCCCAGAGTACCCCTTACTGGCATTTTTTCGCCAGCAAGCTCCTTTTCTCTGCTTTTTGCGCTGAATCCTTCTGTAACTCTGTGAATTCCTTCAATTTTGATGATCACCCTTTGAGAATATGTATTAAACTTTAATTAAATAAAACAGATAACCTGCTAATGACTGGGTTGCCTCCCAGCAAGCACTTCTTTATCGTCTTTAGCTAGACTTTTTACTGAGATTCATTCAAGCCTCAGCTTTGAGCATTCTTGCTCAAAATTGCTTTCAAGATAATGTTTGATCCTCTGTCCATTAACAATGAACTTTTTATCAGAATCAATATCCTGAAGCTCAACATATCCATATGGTGACACTCCTGTAATCACATACGGACCCCTCCATCGGGATTTAAGTTTTCCTGGGAATAGTCTGAGCCTAGAGTTGAAGAGCAGAACTTTTTGTCCTGGTTCAAAGACTCTGGATGACAACTTTTTGTCATGCCACTTCTTTGCCTTTTCCTTATAGATTTTTGCATTTTCGAAGGCACTGAGTCTGAACTCCTCTAGCTCATTTAGCTGGAGCAATCTTTTTTCACCAGCTAACTTAGCATCCATGTTTAGGAATCTGGTTGCCCAGTAGGCTTTATGTTCCAGTTCCACGGGCAGATGACAGGCCTTTCCATACACAAGTTGGTATGGAGAGGTTCCTATAGGAGTCTTGTATGCTGTTCTGTATGCCCACAGAGCATCATCCAAACTCTTTGCCCAATCCTTTCTATGGGCAATAACAGTCCATTCCAGGATTCTTTTTAGCTCTCTATTAGAGACTTCAGCTTGCCCATTTGTCTGTGGATGATACAGAGTTGCTACTTTGTGGCTAATTCCATATCGGACCATAGCAGAGTACAGCTGTTTATTGCAGAAATGAGTGCCCCCATCACTGATTAGTACTCTGGGAACACCAAACCTGCTGAAGTTGTATTTTTGGAGGAATTTCAGTACGGTCTTGGTATCATTATTGGGTGTGGCAATTGCTTCTACCCATTTAGATACAAAGTCTACTGCCACCAGAATATAAGTGTTTGAATATGATGGTGGGAAGGGACCCATGAAGTCAATACCCCATACATCAAACAATTCAATCTCTAGGATCCCTTGTTGAGGCATGGCGTAACCATGAGGCAAGTTACCAGCTCTTTGGCAACTGTCACAGTTACGCACAAACTCCCGGGCATCCCTATAGATAGTAGGCCAGTAGAATCCGCATTGGAGGACCTTAGTGCCTGTTCGCTCACCTCCGAAATGTCCCCCATACTGTGATCCATGGCAATGCCACAGGATCCTTTGTGCTTCCTCTCTAGGTACACATCTGCGGATTATTCTATCTGCACATCTCTTAAAGAGATATGGCTCATCCCATAGGTAGTACTTGGCATCTGAAATTAATTTTTTTCTTTGCACCCTGTGTACTCCTGTGGTATGAACCTCACAGCTTTATAATTTGCAATATTCGCAAACCATGGTTCTTCCTGAATGGCAAAGAGTTGCTCATCTGGAAAGGTTTCGGAGATCTCAGTAGAAGGGAGGGACGCCCTAGCTACTGGTTCAATTCGGGACAGATGATCAGCTACCTGGTTCTCTGTCCCTTTTCTGTCTCTTATTTCTATATTAAACTCTTGCTGAAGCAACACCCACCTTATGAGTCTGGGTTTTGAATCCTGCTTTGTGAGTAAATATTTAAGAGCAGCATGGTCAGTGTACACAATCACTTTTGACCCTACTAAATAGGATCTAAACTTGTCAATGGCATAAACCACTGCAAGTAACTCTTTTTCTGTGGTTGTGTAATTCTTCTGTGCGTCATTTAGAACACGGCTAGCATAATAAATGACGTGCAGAAGCTTGTTATGCCTCTGTCCTAACACTGCACCAATGGCATGGTCACTGGCATCACACATTAGTTCGAATGGTAATGTCCAGTCTGGTGCAGAGATGACTGGTGCTGTGACCAGCTTAGCTTTCAGAGTCTTAAACGCCTGCAGACACTCCTTATCAAAGATAAATGGCATGTCAGTAGCTAGCAGATTACTCAGAGGTTTGGCAATTTTTGAAAAATTCTTTATAAACCTTATGTAGAATCCTGCGTGCCCCAGAAAGCTTCTGATTGCCTTAACATTGGTAGGTGGTGGTAATTTTTCAATTACTTCAACTTTAGCTTGATCTACCTCTATTCCCTTGTTTGAAATTTTATGCCCAAGGACAATCCCCTCAGTCACCATGAAGTGACATTTTTCCCAGTTTAAAACTAGGTTGGTCTCTTAGCATCTTTTCAGAACAAGTGCTAGATGGTTAAGGCAGGAGTTGAATGAGTCTCCAAATACTGAAAAGTCATCCATGAAAACTTCCAGAAATTTCTCTACCATATTTGAGAAGATAGAGAGCATGCACCTCTGAAAGGTTGCAGGTGCATTGCACAGACCAAAAGGCATCCTTCTGTAGGCAAATACTCCAGAAGGACACGTAAATGCTGTTTTCTCTTGGTCCTGAGGATCTATTGCAATTTGGTTGTAACCTGAATAGTCATCCAAAAAGCAATAATATTCATGACCTGCTAGTTTCTCTAGCATCTGGTCTATGAATGGTAAAGGAAAATGATCCTTTCTGGTGGATGTATTGAGCCTTCTGTAGTCAATACACATACGCCACCCTGTAACTGTTCTTGTGGGAACCAGTTCATTCTTTTCATTATGAACCACTGTCATGCCTCCCTTCTTGGGGACAACTGGGACAGGGCTCACCCAGGGGCTATCAAAAATAGGATAAATAATCCCAGCCTCTAGTAACTTAGTGACCTCTTTCTGCACCACCTCCTTCATGGCTGGATTTAGCCGCCTCTGTGGTTGAACCACTGGCTTGGCATTATCTTCCAATAGGATTTTATGCATGCATCTTGCTGGGCTAATGCCCTTAAGATCACTTATGGAGCACCCAAGAGCTGTCTTATATGTCCTTAGCACTTGAATTAGCGCTTCCTCTTCCTGTGAGTTTAAAGCAGAGCTTATAATCACTGGAAAGGTGTCACCTTCTCCCAGAAATGCATACTTCAGGGATGGTGGTAGTGGCTTGAGCTCGGGTTTAAGAGGCTTATCCTCTTCCTGAGGAATTTTCAGAGGTTCTGTTATTTCCCCTGGTTTCTCCAGATCAGGCTGAACATCTTTAAAGATATCCTCTAGCTCTGATTCGAGACTCTCAGTCATATTGATCTCTTCCACTAAAGAGTCAATAATATCAGCGCTCATGCAGTCATTTGATGTGTCTGGATGCTGCATAGCTTTGACAGTATTCAACTTGAACTCATCCTCGTTGACTCTCAGGGTTACTTCCCCTTTTGTACGTCAATGAGAGTTCGTCCAGTTGCTAGGAAGGGTCTTCCTAGGATGAGAGTTGCACTCTTGTGCTCCTCTATTTCCAGCACTACAAAGTCAGTTGGAAAGGCGAATGGCCCAACCTTGATAATCATGTCCTCAATTATGCCTGATGGGTATTTAATGGAGCCATCAGCAAGTTGGAGGCATATCCGGGTTGGTTTGACTTCTTCAGTCAACCCAAGCTTTCTGATAGTGGATGCAGGTATTAGATTGATACTTGCTCCAAGGTCACATAAGGATGTCTTGGTACAAGCACCTTCTAATGTGCATGGTATCATAAAGCTCCCTGGATCTTGAAGCTTCTCTGGTAAGCTCTTAAGAATGACTGCACTGCATTCTTCAGTGAGAAACACCTTTTCAGTTTCTCTCCAATCCTTCTTATGACTTAAGATCTCTTTCATGAACTTAGCATAAGATGGTATTTGCTCAAGTGCCTCTGCAAATGGAATCTTTATTTCAAGAGTCCATAGATAGTCTGCAAAGCGGGCAAATTACTTATCATGTTCCGCTTGGCAGAGTTTCTAAGGATAAGGCATCTTGGCTTTATACTCTTCAACCTTAGTTGCTGCAGGTTTATTTCCTACAGAAGTGGTTGGAGAAGCCTTCTTAGAGGGGTTACTATCATCACTATCAGGTGTCTGATTCCTCATTGGCGTTTGAACGCTAGGATTGGGTGAAAAATGGGCGTTTAACGCCAATTTTTCCCCCCTTTTTGGCGTTTGAACGCCAGAACTGGGCAAGGAATGGGCGTTTAACGCCATCTTTTCCCCCCTTTCTGGCGTTTGAACGCCAAGAGTATTCCTCTCTAGGCTCTTACTGTCCTCAGAGGGATTTTGGGCAGTGGTTTGGTTATCCTCTGTCAGTTGTTCCTTTCTTGGCTTTTTGCTACCTTGAGAAGTGTTATTCAATGTCTTCCCACTCCTCAGTTGAACTGCTTGGCATTCTTCTGTTATCTGTTTAGATAACTGTTGTTTTGTCTGATTCAACTGTAATTCTATGTTCTTGTTAGCGATTTTAGTTTCTTGGAGCATCTCTTTAAATTCTGCTTACTGTTTTGTCATCAGGAGTAATTGCTGATTAAGCTCAACAACCTGTTCTTGAGGATTAGGATCAACAGTTACTGCCATGGCTTCTTCTTTTGTAGACGGCTCACTGCTGGAGTACAAATGTTGATTTCTAGCAACTGTATCTATGAGCTCTTGAGCCTCTTCAATCGTCTTCCGCATGTGTATAGATCCACCAGCTGAGTGGTCTAAAGACATCTGAGCTTTTTCTGTGAGCCCATAATAGAAGATGTCTAACTGTACCCACTCTGAAAACATTTCAGAGCGGCATTTTCTTAGCATACCTCTGTACCTCTCCCAGGAATTATAAAGGAATTCATTATCCTCTTGTTTAAAGCCTTGGATGTCCAGCCTTAGCTGTGTCATCCTTTTTGGAGGGTAAAATTGATTCAGGAATTTGTCTTATAACTGTCTCCATGTTTTTATGCTTGCTGTGGGTTGGTTATTCAACCACCTCTTAGCTTGATCTTTTACAGCAAATGGAAACAATAATAATCTGTAGACATCCTAATCTACCTCTTTATCACGTACTGTGTCAACAATTTGTAAGAACTGTGCCAGAAACTCAGTAGGTTCTTTGTGTGAAAGACCGGAATACTAACAGTTTTACTGCACCATGATAATGAGTTGAAGATTTAGCTCAAAGCTGCTTGCTTTAATGGGAGGTATACAGATGCTACTCCCATATGCAGCTGTAATGGGGTTAGCATATGACCCCAGAGTCCTTCTGGACTGCTCAATTCCACTTAGGTCCATGATGGAGAAAGGAAAATGATATGGATTCACAAGTAAAGTATAAAATATTTTTATTTTTATTTTTATATTTTTTTTAAAAGTAACCGAAAATAATAACTAAAATGAATGAAAAATAAAATAAAAATTTGAAAACCAAAAGAGAATAAAATCAAAGCAATTTGAAAACTAAATTAATTAATTGATTAAAAAGATTTTGGAATTAGCAATTAAGAAGATATGATTGAAAATTATTTGAAAAAGATTTCATTTTTTTTTTGAAATGAGGAAAGAGAAAAACAACAAAATGACACCAAACTTAAAATTTTTAGGAAATCAAACACTAATTTTCGAAAATTTAAAGGAAAACACAAAGAAGACACCAAACTTAGAA
The DNA here is from genome assembly GCF_014773155.1 of Arachis stenosperma. Classification (NCBI taxonomy): domain Eukaryota; kingdom Viridiplantae; phylum Streptophyta; class Magnoliopsida; order Fabales; family Fabaceae; genus Arachis; species Arachis stenosperma. The sequence goes on along the minus strand of NC_080380.1, from coordinate 107,632,428 downwards.
CTTTTAAAGATCAAGAAAGGACTAAGAACATGCAAATTCGAAAAATTAAAAGAAAACAAAAACATGCAATTGACACCAAACTTAAAATATGAAACTAAACTCAAATAAAAGACTCTAAACCAACAAAAATAAAACAGTCCTTATCTAAGCAACAAGATACACCGTCAGTTGTCCAAACTCGAACAATCCCCGGCAACGGCACCAAAGCATGGTGCACAAAATTGCAATCACACTTACCAGCAAGTGCACTGGGTCGTCCAAGTAATACCTTACGTGAGTAAGGGTCGATCCCAGGGAGATTGTCGGCTTGAAGCAAGCTATGGTTATCTTGTAACTCTTAGTCAGGATATCAATAATTCTCAATTTAATTGTAAAAAGTAAAAGAACATGAAATAGATACTTGTTTTGCAGTAATGGAAAACAGGTTGAGGTTTTGGAGATGCTCTATCTTCTAAATCTATGCTTTCCTACTATCTTCTTCTTCATGCACGCAAGGCTCCTTCCATGGCAAGATGTATGTAGGGTTTCACCGTTGTCAATGGCTACCTCCCATCCTCTCAGTGAAAATGTTCAACGCGCTCTGTCACAGCACGGCTAATCATCTGTCGGTTCTCAATCAGGTTGGAATAGAATCCAGTGATTCTTTTGCGTCTGTCACTAACGCCCAGCCCTCAGGAGTCTGAAGATCGTCACAGTCATTCAATCTTTGAATCCTACTCAGAATACCACAGACAAGGTTTAGACCTTCCGGATTCTCTTGAATGCCGCCATCAATTCTAGCTTATACCACGAAGATTCTGATTAAGGAATCCAAGAGATATTCACTCAATCTAAGGTAGAACGGAGGTGGTTGTCAGGCACACGTTCATAGGTGAGAATGATGATGAGTGTCACGGATCATCACATTCATCAAGTTGAGGAACAAGTGATATCTTAGATGGAAGCAAGCGTGATTGAATGAAAAACAGTAGTAATTACATTAATCCATCAAGACACAGCAGAGCTCCTCACCCCCAACCATGAAGTTTAGAGACTCATGATGTAGAAGATACAATAAGAAATGTGTAATGTGTCATGAGGTCCAGATACAATGTCAAAAGGTCCTATTAATAGTGAACTAGTAACCTAGGGTATACAGAAATGAGTAAATGACATAAAAATCCTCTTTCGGGGTCCACTTGGTGTGTGCTTGGGCTGAGCATTGAAGCTTTCATGTGTAGAGACTTTTCATGGAGTTAAACGCCAACTTTTGTGCCAGTTTGGGCGTTTAACTCCAATTTTTGTGCCAGTTCCGGCGTTAAACGCCGGAAATTTTGAAGCTGATTTGCAACACCGGTTTGGGCCATCAAATCTCAGGCAAAGTATGGACTATTATACATTTCGGGAAAGCCCAGGATGTCTACTTTCCAACGCATTTAAGAGCGCGCCAATTGGGCTTCTGTAGCTCTCGAAAATTTACTTTGAGTGCAGGGAGGTCAGAATCCAACAGCATCTGCAGTCCTTTCTCCGCCTCTGAATCAGATTTTTGCTCAGGTCCCTCAATTTCAGCCAGAAATTACCTGAAATCACAGAAAAACACACAAACTCATAGTAAAGTCCAGAAAAGTGAATTTTACATAAAAACTAATAAAAACATACTAAAAACTAACTAAAATGTACTAAAAACATACTAAAAATAGTGCCAAAAAGCATATAAATTATCCGTTCATCAGTCAGTCAGTACCTAACTTCCGGAGGTAATTCTTCCCCCTAACACCAACTTCTTTTTCTTTAGAATAGGATAGATTGCATATTAGTAGGTTAATTGCATGCATGTTCTACCTGATTGAAAAGACAATAAGTTTCTTACCATATATTTTTCAAAAATTTCACTAATTTAAATCAAAACATTTATGTTAAATTTGTTTGAAGTTGAAATTGGAATAGGATTTTTTGAGCTAAAAGAACACACAACCCGTGAGACTTTGAGCCTAAATACATGTTTACACTATTTAACCATAAACAATTTTTTTCTCATGTGTTTACTTTTCTATGATTGTAATCTGAATTTTGTTTTATCTTATATGTCCAACGTTAATGTGTTATGTGCATGCATATGATTGAGGCCATTGTTTGTTTAGCTCACGTATCCCAAATAAGCCAACCCTTTTAATTACCTTTGATAACCACTTTGAGCCATTTTTAATCCCATTCGTTCTATATTTTATCACATTACTAGCCTTAAGCAGAAAACAATTGAAAATCCCAATTGAATCTTTGGTTAGCTTAAGATAGAATTTGTGTGTTAACTGAGTATGGGAAAATTGTGGGAATAAAGGGTAATAGAAAATATATCATAATAGAATAAAGAGAATTTGGGTACCTATTCATGTGCATTGAGGATTGATAAAAGAAAGATTACAAATCTATGTGCATTGATAAGCTATACAAAAAAAATTTAAAATTTCTTTATTTTAGTTAATAAGGGGACAAAATCACCCCAATGATAAGTTAGAGTTTAATAATCAATGCACATGTGATATAAAATTAAAATAAAGGTTGATGCATGAGTATGGAATGTGAAAATGAGATTTTGGGTAGCTAAGATGAATGTTGGAATTATATAGAATACATGTATGTTAGGTGGGAGCTTAGGTTAACTAAAGATTCAATGTATAAGCTCACTTAGCCATATGTGTACCCTCACCCTTACCTTAGCCCCATTACAACCATAAAAAGACCTCATGATGTTTGCATTGGCACTTTAAAATTATTGATTGATTAGGTGAAAAACAAAATTTTTGAAAGCATGATTAGAGAAGGATAGAGTGATTACCCCATATACTAGAGATGATTAGAGTGCACACACACCAACAGTAAGGGTTCAATGCTCAATCCTGTATTCCCTGCTTTTACGAGCTATCTTTTTACAAATTTATATGCTTTTACAATATGAATTGAATTAGTGAAATCTGCCCCATGTTTTGTCTCAGAGAACTTATCTATTTTTTTAATCATATAGACAAAATCATATAGTTGCATTCATATCTATATAGGTTGCATTGCATTACATAAGTTTTACATATTCCTATTCATTCATATTTATCTCCTTCAATTTAGCATGAGGACATGCTAATGTTTAAGTGTGGGGAGGTTGATAAACCGCTATTTTATGATTCATATTGTATTTAATAGTGTGGTTTTATCAAGTCTTCACCCACTTATTCATATGATTTGCATGTATTTACAATTCCTTCCTAAAAATATTCTATGATTGATAACTTGCTTCCTAAAGACCTTTTAGTTGTATATTTTTATCCTCCTTTGTACCATTCGATGCCTTGATCTGTGAGTTAAGTGTTTCAGGCTTCATAGGGCAGGAATGGCATAAGGAATGAAGAGGAAGCGTGTAAAAGTGGAAGGAATACAAGGAATTGAGGAGATGACCAGCGAGAAGTCACGCGGTCGCATGGCTCACGCGACCGCGCGAAATGGAAGAAATCACAGTGACGCGCTCGCGTGCCTGACGCAACCGCGCGGATTGGAAGCTGTGTGAACGACGCGAATGCGTGGATGACGCGCACGCGTGGTACGAGAAACGCTGAGTGATGTGAATGCGTAAACGATGCGGCAGCGTGACGTGCGCGATCTGCAAAATTTCAGAAGTTGCTGGCATAGATTCTGGGCCGCATTTTAACCCAGTTTTCGGCCCAGAAACACATATTAGAGCCAGAGAACATGCAGAGATAGAAGAAGAATTCATTCCACACAATTTCAAGTTTTTAGATCTGAATTTACTCCTCCCCTAGGTTTCTCACTTGAACATTCATAAATTAGGATTTTGAAGAATTTTGGCTTTAGCTTTTAAGAAGAATCTACCTCCGTGTACTGGTCATCATAGTTTGTTATTTACTTTTCATTTACTCTTCCATATTCTTAATTTGTTCAGAGTTGACATTGGATTATTTTTCATAGTTTATTAATACAAGACTATTTCAACTTTTAATTAATCTCTTTCATTATTATTTATTATGTATTCTCTTATTTCTCCCATTGATTTTGTGAAGTCTAAAATTATGATTATGGAGTAGTTCCCCAACTTGATTGGGAGATGATTAAAAGGAGAACCTTGAGTTAGAATACTCAAGAGTTCAATTGTAATTGGTTCATTGTTGGTTGGCTTATTAGTCACTAACTCTAATCCTTCCCAAGGGAGAGGATTAGGACTTGTGAATAGAAGTTGACTTTTAATTTGACTTTCCTTCATTCGTTGAGGGTTAACTAAATGTAAACAATGACTAATTATTAATTGCTCTTGATAAAATTCTAACAAGGATAAAACTTCCAATTAATCTTCTCTCGGTCAAGATTTTATTTAAATCATATAAATTCTCTAATTTAATTTTCTGTTCATCAAATTCAAAACCCCTTTTGAAAACCTTTGATTGATAAAATAACACATCTTCCTACAACTCGTTGGGAGACGACTTGGGACTCATACTCCCAGTATTTTATTTCTAAAATTTGTGACAACCCTTTTCTAAATTGATGAGTGGATTTTCGCCGGTTAAAAATTGTACTCACAATGCCATTTCTCTAATTAATTCTTAATCTGCCAATTTTCACTCACGTCAGGTTCACTACTTAGGTACAGATGCTGATTTTTGGCAACTGTATCAATGAGCTCTTGAGCTTCTTCAATTGTCTTTCTCATGTGTATAGATCCACCAGCTGAGTAGTCTAAAGACATTTGAGCTTTCTCTGTAAGCCCATAGTAGAAGATGTCTAACTGCACCCACTCTGAAAACATTTCAGAGGGGCATTTCCTTAGCATCTCTCTGTACCTCTCCCAGGCATCATAAAGGGATTCATTATCTCCTTGTTTAAAGCCTTGGATGTTCAGCCTTAGCTGTGTCATCCATTTTGGAGGGAAATATTGATTCAGAAATTTTTCTGACAGATGTTTCCATGTCCTTATGCTAGCCTTAGGTTGGTTATTTAACCACCTCTTAGCTTGATCTTTTATAGCAAATGGAAATAGTAATAAATTGTAGACATCTTGATCTACTTCCTTATCATGTACTGTGTTAGCAATTTGTAAAAAACTGTGCTAGAAACTCTGTAGGTTCTTCCTGTGGAAGACCGAAATACTGGCAACTTTGCTGCACCATGATAATGAGCTGAGGATTCAACTCAAAACTACTGACTCTGATGGAGGGTACACAGATACTACTCCCTTATGAAGCAGTAGTGGGGTTAGCATATGACCCCAGAGTCCTTCTGGACTGTTCATTTCCACTTAGGTCCAAGATGGAGAAAGGGAGATGACATGGATTTATTTTATTATATTAAAAAAATTTTTGAAACAATAAAATAAATAAAATAAAAACTAAAATAAAAAATTTGAAAATATTTTATGAGGATTTTTCGAAAAATGAAGAGAGAGAAAAAGTGGTTAGGAAGTTTTGAAAAAGATATGATTTTTAAAAATATTTTAAAAGGGATATGATTTGAAAAAGATATGATTTTTTTTTTGAAAACTTGACAACTAAGATATGATAAGATAAAATTTTGAAATTGAAATCTGAATTTTTAAGGAAAATTTTGAAATATTTGCTTAAAAATAGTTAGAAAAGATAATTTTTTTATTTTTTAATTTTATGATGAAAGAGAAAAACACAAAAAAGACACAATACTTAAAATTTTTAGATCTAATGCTCCTTGTTTTCAAAAATTTTGGAGGGAAAACACCAAGGAATACCAAACTTAAAAATTTTGAGATCAAAACACAAAGAAGACTCAAGAATACTTTGAAGACTCACAAGAACAACAAGAACATGAAGATAGAACACCAAACTTAAAATTTTTAGAAAACCAAAATAAAATTTTCGAAAATTAAAGAAAAATTAACAAGAGAACACCAAACTTAAGGTTTGGCACAGGATTTAATCAAAGAAAAATTATTTTTGAAAAAGTTTTAAAAGGAAGATACCCAATTACCAAGAACACAAGCACATGCTTTAACCAACTGAGCTATAAATTTAACGTATTTTGAAAAGGTATTTTTAAAAGAAAATAAAAATATACAATTTGAAAATTGAAAGATAAAGAAAAGCATGCAATTGACACCAAACTTAAAATATGACACTAAACTCAGAGAAAAACTCAAAATTAATAAAGAAAAATAATGTTTTTGAAAAAATTTTGAAAAGAAAATAAAAGACTCTGACCCAAAAGACAAAATTTTCCTAATCTAAGCAACAAGATTCACCGTCAGTTGTCCAAACTCGAACAATCCCCAGCAACAGCGCCAAAAACTTGGTGCACGAAATTACAAATCACACTTTTCACAATTCGTACCACTAACCAGCAAGTGCACTGGGTCGTCTAAGTAATACCTTACATGAGTAAGGGTCGATCCCACAGAGATTGTTGGCTTGAAGCAAGCTATGGTTATCTTGTAACTCTTAGTCAGGATATCAATTATAATTATCAGTTGACTTGCAAATGAACAAGAAAGCATGGATTAGATAATACTTATTATGCAGTAATGGAGAATATGTTGGAGTTTTGGAGATGCTTTGTCTTCTGAATCTCTGTTTTTCTCCTGTCTTCTTCTTCACGCACGCAAGGTTCTTCCTATGGCAAGCTGTGTGTTGGTGGATCACCGTTGTCAATGGCTACCATCCGTCCTCTCAGTGAAAATGGTCTAGGTGCGCTGTCACCGCACGACTAATCATCTTTCGGTTCTCACTCATGCTGGAATAGGATCCATTGATCCTTTTGCGTCTGTCACTACGCCCAACCCTTATGAGTTTAAAGCTCGTCACATTCATTCAATCCCTGAATCCTACTCGGAATACCACAGACAAGGTTTAGACTTTTCGGATTCTCAAGAATGCTGCCAATGGATTCTAACTTATACCACGAAGATTTTGATTAAGGAATCCAAGAGATACTCATTCAATCGGAGGTAGAACAGAAGTGGTTGTCAGGCACGCGTTCATAGGTTGAGAATGGTGATGAGTGTCACGGATCATCACCTTCTTCATATTGAAGTGCGAATGAATATCTTAGATAGAAACAAGTGTGTTTGAATAGAAAACAGAAATAATTGCATTAATTCATCGAGACACAGCAGAGCTCCTCACCCCCAACAATAGAGTTTAAAGACTCATGCCGTCAAATAGTACAAAGTTCAGATCTAAAAATGTCATGAGGTACAAAATAAATCTCTAAAAGTTGTTTAAATACTAAACTAGTAACCTAGGTTTACAGAAAATGAGTAAACTGAGATAGATAGTGCAGAAATCCATTTCTGAGGCCTACTTGGTGTGTGTTGGGACTGAGACTTGAGCTTATCACGTGCCTGGGCTATTTCTGGAGTTAAATAACAGGTTGTAACCTGTCTTGGGCGTTTAACTCCAACTGGTAACCTGTTTCTGGCGTTTAACGCCAGAATGGAACATGGAACTGGCATTAAACGCCAATTTACGTCATTTATCTTCGAGCAAAGTATGAACTATTATCTATTGCTGGAAAGCCCTGGATGTCTACTTTTCAACGTAATTGAGAGCGCACCAATTGGACTCCTGTAGCTCCAAAAAATCTATTTCAAGTACAGGGAGGTCAGAATCCAACAACATCAGCAGACCTTTTTTAGCCTGAATCGGATTTTTGCTTAGCTCCCTCAATTTCAGCCAAAAAATACCTGAAATCACAGAAAAACACACAAACTCATAGTAAATTCCAAAAATATAAATTTTGCCTAAAAACTAATAAAAATATACTAAAAACTAACTAAAACATACTAAAAACTACATGAAATTACTCCCAAAAAGTGTATAAAATATCCGCTCATCAATACGCGTGGAGTGCCAAAATCACAAATGACGCGCACACGTCATGGACGCGTACGCGTGAGCTTGTTTTTGCGAAAGGCTTCATTCTGGCGCCACTCCCATGCAACTCTCTGTTCATATTTATTTTTCACGCACATGCATATGATGCGTACGCGTTAGCGACGCTTGCGCGTCATATGCTTCTCTTCTCACTTTTTTTTATCCGGTTCCTGTTCTAAAATAGCTGTATGATCAGAAAATTAGTAAGAACTCAATAAAAATCAAATAAGTAAGAAAAATACTACTACAAAAAACAACTAAGAATGAAAAAGAACGATCATACCACGGTGGGTTGTCTCCCACCAAGCACTTTTAGTTAAAGTCTTTAAGTTGGACATGTGGTGAGCTCCTTGTCATGGTGGCTTGTGCTTGTACTGATCTAGGAATCTCCACCAATGTTTGTAATTCCAATGGCTACTGGGATCCCAAACTAGGCGCCTAACGCCTTCGAGCAAGTTGGAGCAAGTGACAAGGCCTCAAGAGTGTTGATTGTGGGAATGAATCCCAGGGTCCCAAACCTTGCTTTTACACCCGTCTTCTTGTGGATCACCATTATTTCCACCTGGTGGCAAGCAATCTGAATTCTCATAGAAACATCCAAACAACCTTCTAGACCCATTCAATTTAGCTCTACACCAATCCTTGCACTTCAATTTGGAGCATGCAACCATATTGAACCTTGCTTGACATCTTTTGCCACGCTAACCATCTTCTTCTTACTCTTAATGCCACAAAGAGCTTTAAGTTGACCATCCGTCTCTAGTAGCCCATATTCAAGTGGGAAAGCAAAGGTTAAGGATAGGAATTTTATCCACTTAAATGTTGTATTGGATGGTGATGGCTTTGGAAGAGGTCTTGCAAGCTCCACTCCCTTGTGTTCTTCTTTGAATTCATCTACCTCTTTGCAAGCTTCCTCAATTTCAGCCTCTTCCTCTTGGTAGCTTTCTTCTAATTCAATCTCTTCTTCATTGCTTACTGAGGGCATGGGAGGTTGTGCATCTTCCTTTTCTTCCATATGTGAGGGTGGAAAGTTCTCTAATTTACTAGAGTATAAACTTCTTTGATTGGTTTCCTCACTTTCTTCCATAGGATCTTGCATTGTATCTCTTGGAAAGGAATTTTCTTGTTCCTATTCTTGGTTCTTGATCATTATTTGCACATATTTCTCTATATTTTTTACACTTGTCTTTATATCATGTAGGCATTCTTTCATGAGAAGCTCAAGATCTGATGGTATTTGAGATGAATAAGGAGATGGTGGTTCTTGATATGCATAAGAAGGAGATGCTTGTTCTTGATATGAATAGGGAGATGGTGGCTCTTGGTATGGGTAGAAAGATGATGGTTCTTGATATGAATAATGAGATGGTGGTTCTTGATATGAATATGGAGGTGGTGGTTCTTGATAGTTGGAACATGGAGCATTGAAGTCTCTTTGGTTTCAACCTTGCCAACCAAAATTTGGATAGCTCCTCCATCCACCATAATATGAATCACTACTTGGGTGTGAGTAGTAACACATGTGATCTCTCTCCATTATTTTTCCTTAGCACAAAACACCAAACAGAATTAAACGCACCATGTGGTAAACAGGAAAATAAAGAAGATAGAATAGAATTTTTTTTAAAATTTTTTATTTATATTTTTTTAGAGAAAAATTACTACGGGGACACCAAACTTAATTTTAAAAATTAAGAGGAAAGAGAAAATTTTTTAAATAAAATAAATCAAAATATATATTTTTTTTTCGAAAAATTTTTAAAAATAGATTTTAATAAAATTAAAAATAAAACGCCCAATCTAAGCAATCAAACAACTGATAGTTGTTAATCACTATCAATTCCCGACAACGATGCCAAAAACTTGGTGCAGTATTTTACAACCCACAAACTAGCCGACAAGTGCGCCGGGTCGTACCAAGTAATACCTTATGTGAGTAAAGGTCGATCCCACGAGGATTGATAGATGAAGCAACAATAGCGTTTGATAGGATTAGATAGACAAGCTGAAAAGAGTGTTTTGGTATTCAAAGAGCATTAAACAAAAAATTTGGAATATTAAAGACAGGCAGATAAATAAGTTGGGAATAAAATATTGAGAAAACAGTTAAGGTTTCAGAGTTATCTATTTTTTCAGATTAACTTTTCTTACTAACTAATTTAATCATGCAAGATTTAATTCATGGCGAACTATATGTGACTAGACCCTAATTCCTTAGACCTTCCTAGTCTCCTCTAAAATTCATTAACTGCCAATTTCTTGGTCAATTAATTCCAATTAGAGGGTGATGATCAATATCTAGTTTATATGCCAAAAGAATCCTAATTATCCAAAAATAAGGGGATTATATGTCACGTATCCCGTTAAATACAAACAATTAGAAATTCAGTATAATATGTTTTCAAGCTGTTGTTCAAGTAAAGAGCTTTTCCAAGTTTTACAAGAACTCAATTAGAACATGGGTCATACTTCCGTTCCACTCATATTCATAAAATGGGTGCTAAAATGGGGCCCAGAGTCACCCCTCAGCGTTTTCTGCACGTGGCGCATGTCACACGTACGCGTTAGTCACGCGTACGCGTCGATGGTCTTTTGTGACAACCCCTTCCAAATTGATACGCGGACTCAACATTGGTTAAGAGCTATACATGCAACGTTGTTTTCTCTATAAACTCTTGATCGGTATTTTTTCGTACGTCAAATTTTTGACGCCGTTGCCGGGGAGTTACAATAGTGTGCTAATTTATTGGTTGGAATTTATTTATTTGCATTTTATTTTATTTTGCTACTATGAGCTGTATGTTTCTTTTATTGAATGATGCGTTCACTACCTGGTCTGAGTTTAGCCGTATTTGATCCTGAAATTGAAAGAAATATTTCACGTATAAGGCAAGTTCGGCATCGGTTAGTCCTATCTGAGGACGAATCTGACACGTCATTTAAGGAAGAAACAAGCTTCTTTCCTACTGATTTGGTTGATTTACGTGCAGAAAACATGGCAGCTCCCAGAAGGATTACTCTCTAGGAAGCAGGAGCTCCAGACTTCACACTACCACCTTTCCATGCACATCATCCAAATCTGGGTGCAGATATTGAACTGAAGACTGCACTAATCAATCTACTGCCGAAGTTTCATGGCTTACCTGCTTAAGAGCCTCTCAAGCACCTCAGGGATTTTCAGACAGCCTGTTCTACTGTCAGGCGTAATGGTGCAACTGAGACTTTTATTCTGATAGTAGCCTTCCTATTTTCTCTTGAGGGAAAGGTGAGGGAGTGGTACTACACTCAACCTGAAGCAGTTGCTACTAACTGGGACACGCTTCAAAGGTAATTCCTAGAAAATACTTTCCCGCTGAAGTTATTGATAGACTGAGAAAGGAAATTTCAATGATTATTCAAGGCAACTTTGAGACTCTTTACGAATATTGGGAGCGCTTCAATAATCTCCTAGACGCATGCCCCAACCATATGATTGACAAGTTGGTGTTGATCAGCTACTTCACACAGGGCATGAAGCCTCAGGACAAGACTATATTGGATGGTGCGAGTAATGGTTCTCTGAAAAAGTAGAAGACCACAGAAGAAGCATGGCAACTAATCGCCGACTTAGCTGAGTTCGCTCGGAATCACAAGCACAACAGGAACAAACACCCCAAGGTTGTGGCAGAGGTTTCCTCTATTAGTGAGAATAATGCTCTCACACAATCAATATGTGAGATGACCAACCTACTGAAGCAGATATATCTGGGCCAACAACAATCTCAGCCCCCCTCACCACAACATAGTCAACAACTGGTTTCTCAGAGAATATGTGGAATATGCGCTTATTATAGTTATTACACTGATGAGTGTCCACAGCTCCAACATGAGGACAATACCGTAGTAGCTACTCAGAATTTCTATGACCGCCCGAATCAAGGATACTATCAACAATGCGGCAACTATAACCAAGGTGGGAACTTTAACTAAGGTTGGAGGGACAACTATAACAGAGGAGGCAGAGACAGCCAAGGAAATCAGAGGTGGAATAATAATAATAACCAGCAGAACCGGTATCAGTAGAATTCCCCCTATCAACAGCAGAACCATAACCAGGCTTACAGAGCACCTCACCTAAGGCAATCCCAAGTGTCTCAGCAGACCCCTCAGATCACTTACCCCTCTTCATCTTTCAATGATGAGTTGCTACACTCTATTGATCAGAGATAGAAGACCATGGAGAACAACCTTACTTCCACCTTAAATGGTCTGAACTCTACCTTGCAAGCTCTTGTCTCACAGATTGGATCACTGAATAACTCCAACAACCAGCTTTCAAGCTCTAGTGGGATTCCTTCTCAACCCTTACCCAACCCAAGGGTGGCATCAATGCCATCACCTTGAGGTCCGGAACCACACTGCAAGAGAGGAATCCTGAGGAGCCAAGCCAACTAGAACACGCCCCAACTGAGGACATGCTTGAAGTGGAGGATGTTGGAAAGGAAGATGAAGTGCAAGACACAATTGAAGAAGAAGTAACTCAACCAGAGAATGGCGCACCAAAAGGAGCTAAAGCTACCAAAGAAGCCACCCCTATCCCATTTTCACACCTTGTAAGAAAGCCTAGAAAGCAGATGAAACTTGACCCAAAAATGGTAGAAATCTTCAAAAAGGTTGAGGTAATTATCCCCCTTTTGATGTTATTCAGTAAGTACCTAAATATGCGAAGTTTCTAAAGGATTTGTGCATACATAAGGATAGGATTAATGAATTAGAAACTATTCCTTTAGGTAGTTCTATATCTGCATTGATGGGGGATATACATGAAAAATCTAGGATCCAGGTCCATGCATGGTTAACTGTACCATTGGGGATGTAATATTTTCTGACTGCATGTGTGATCTAGGAGCGTGTGTGAGTATTATGCCTTTGTCTATATCTAATGCCTTGAGGCTCCCTCCCTTAAAAAGGTTAGTAGCTCATTTTGTGTTAGCAGATAAAAGTATTATTACAGTGGTTGGAATTGCTGAGGACGTGCTGGTGAGCATTAAGGGGCTCACATTTCCCATTGACTTCTATATCTTGGAGATGCCCTAAAACGACTTAGGGAAACCGTCATCCATCCTGCTCAAAAGACCATTCCTAAAGACCTACAAGTTCAAGTTGGATGCATTCTCAGGAACCTATTCCTTTGAGATAGACGGCCAGGTAGTGAGCTTCAATCTGAATGAGGCTATGAAGCACCCTCCGGAAACCCATTTTATTTTCCAGTGCGACATCATTGATGAGACAGTGGCTGCAGTTCACCAAGAAGCAGTAGAAGAGATGCACATGGGGCAAGGTCCAAATGTGGGGAACCCCTCTTAACACAATGAGGACATTATGCCATCATCACTGGCTCCAAATGATCCAGTGCCCGATCAGGAGCAGAAATTAGAGTTAAAACCCCTTTGACCCCACCTCAAGTATGCTTACCTTGAGGATAATAAGCAGCTCCCAGTTATCATTGCAAGGGAACTCACAGCCCAATAGGAGGAGCAATTGCTTAGTGTGCTGCGAAGACACAAGAAAGCAATTGGGTGGAGCTTGGCAGATATAGTAGGCATCAGCCCTCAAGTTTGTGAGAACATAATATTTTTAGAAGAGGGAGCAAGGCCTGTTCGTCAACCCCAAAGAAGACTGAATCCCACCATCTTGGAGTTGTCAAAAAGGAAGTGACCAGATTACTGGAAGCAGATATCATCTATCCCATCTCAGATAACGAATGGGTCAGCCCAGTGTAAGTGGTGCCCAAGAAGTCTGGAGTCACAACAGTAAAGAATGAGCAAGGAAAGCTCATAGCAACTAGAGTGCAGAATTCCTGGAGGGTGTGCATTGACTACAGGCGCCTCAACCAGGCCACTCATAAGAATCACTATCCCCTGCCATTCATTAATCAAATGCTGGATTGCCTGTCAGGTAAATCACATTACTGCTTTTTAGATGGTTACATAGGCTATTTTCAGATTCATATAGCTCCTGAGGATCAGGACAATACTACTTTTACATGTCCCTTTGGAGCTTATGCTTACAAGAGAATGCCTTTTTAGCTTATGCAATGCACCAGCTGCTTTCCAAAGGTGCATGATGAGTCTTTTCTCTGATCTTATTGAGAATTGTATGGAAGTTTTTATGGATGATTTTAGAGTATATGGTGACTCCTTTAGCCTTTGCTTGGATAGTTTATCTAGAGTATTAGACAGGTGTGTTAGATCAAACCTTGTTTTAAATTTTGAAAAGTGTCATTTTATGGTCAAATAAGGTATTAGATCTGAAAATACTTAACACACAAATCACGGCATCAAATGGCAATACAAGGTAATTAAAATTAATATTTTTAAAGCCTAGGAAACATGTTTTTCACATACATCACATAATAAGGAAGGAAAAGTAAAACCATGCAATTTTACATGCATAAGTGGGTGAAGGATTGAATAAATCACTTAAATTCAGCCCAAAATATATCATAAAATATGGGTTTATCAGTATTGTTCTAGGACATGTTGTCTCTAATACTAGTATTTCTGTCTCTCAATATCTCTCTCAATTCGAAAATCCAGGATTTGAATTGATGTCCTTTCATCGAATCCTCCTAAATTGCATTGATTTATCCGAAAGATTTCACTTCAATTGGAATTTGGTTATTCACCATGTATGAGGATCCCCGCTAAGTATCCATGGCTGAATGGTTAAAGCGCCCAACTCATAATTGGCGAATTCATAGGTTCAATTCCTACTGGAATTGGTTAGTTTAAATAGCCCCGGACTGTGGAACAAGGGAGTATCCTGAACCTACACTGAGGTATTGACGGCGATTCTCAAATATCGCAGAACCGAACGGGATACGATGAGATAGAATAACTCCAATTGTGCGAGGACCAAACTGGAATCAGCCCTTTGAGATTATGTGTGATGCCTCCAACCATGCTGTAGGAGCAGCGCTGGCCCAGCACGCAGGTAAGGACCCTTTCGTAATTGCATATGCTTCGAAGACCTTAGACGCTGCTCAGTCTAATTACACTACCACTGAAAAAGAGCTTTTAGCTATTGTTTTTGCTCTAGATAAATTCCGAGCCTATTTACTTGGCACTAAAGTGGTAGTGTACTCAGACCATACAGCTTTCAAATATTTGTTAGCTAAAAAAAGTCCAAACCAAGGCTGATACATTGGATACTGCTGCTGCAAGAATTTGATTTAGAAATTAAGGATAGGAGTAGTTCTCAGAATTTAGTGGCGGACCACTTGGGTCACTTTGAGCACAATAAGGATAACTCCACTCCTATCAATGATGCTTTTCCATTTGATATCTTGCATGCAGTATCTGAAGTAGTTCCTTGGTATACACCCGTAGTTAATTATCTGGTTAGTCATACCTTTCCTCCCAATTTTACTAAGCATCAAAGGGACAAACTGAAAAGCGATTCCAAATATTATATTTGGGATGATCCATATTTATGGAGGTATGGTGCTGACCAGATAATTAGAAGATGTGTGCCTCAATCAGAATTCCAGTCCATTTTAGAGGCCTGCCACTCCTCTGAGAGTGGTAGACATTTTGGCCCTCAAAGAACAACTAGAAAAATTTTAGACCGTAGATTCTGGTGGCCTACTCTTTTTAAAGATGCTGCTACCTTCTGTAAATCTTGTTCTCCATGCCATAGGTTTGGTAATATATCCAAGAGGGATGAGATGCCCCAACAACTTATGCTGTTCTGTGAGATTTTTAATGTTTGGAGTATTGACTTTATGGGTCCATTTTCCAACTCTAGCGGTTTCTTATATATTGTTAGCTGTAGATTATGTTTACAAATGGGTGGAAGCAATTTTTACCCGTACTGATGATGCTAACATTATTGTCTCCTTTTTTAGAAATCATATTATCTGTCGCTTTGGATCACCACGAGCAATCGTGAGTGATCAAGGCACCCATTTCTGTAACAAGAGACTGACCGCTCTACTGACGAAGCATGGCATTATTTACAAGGTAGCAACTGCTTACCACCCGCAGACTAACGGACAAGCAGAGGTGTCTAACAGAGAGATAAAGTGTATCCTGGAAAAGATAATCAAGCCTCATAGGAAGGACTGGAGCACCAGGCTACAAGATGCACTTTGGGCATACCGGACAGCGTACAAGACACCTATAGGGATGAGCCCCTTCCGCTTAGTTTATGGAAAGGCATGTCACCTCCCAGTCGAGCTAGAGCATAAGGCATTCTGGGCGGTAAGAGAAATCAACATGAGATTTGAGAGGGCCAGAGCTGAAAGAAAGATGTAACTACAAGAATTAGAGAACCTTCACCTAGAAGCGTATGATAACTCTAGGCTGTACAAAGAAAAGATGAAGGTTGTGCATGACAAGCACATTAAAAGGAGAGAGTTCAGACTTGGGAAATTAGTTCTCCTTTACAACTCCAGACTAAGGCTCATGCCAGGCAAGCTGAGATCAAGATGGGAAGGTCCCTATAGAGTAGAGAAGGCAGAGCCATACGGAGTCTTTCACCTAAGTCATCCTTCAAGCTCTAAATTCATCAAGGTAAATGGACGTCGCCTTAAGCTATATCATAGTGAGCAGATGAAGAAAAGTAAGGAGCTGGAGATCTTCCTCTTGGAGGATCCACCCACAGCAGAAGACTGAGCTAGTGGACCGTCCAACTTAAGGACGTTAAAGAAAAGTGCTGGGTGGGAGTCAACCCACCATGGTATGATCGATCCCTTCTCTCTTTTTAGCTTTATTTAATGACTCTTCTCATTATTCTGCATATAGTGTGCATTTACATCTGCATATTTGCATAAAAAAATGAGAAGATCGACGCGCCAGCACTTAGTGCGCGTCCGCATCCATTGTGAAAGTGAATTGGGTGAATTTGAAAAGAGAGTCACGCAAGAGCTGGGCTGGAAACGTACCTTGGGCACCTTCCATCCCACGCACATGCGTACTGTATGCGTGCGCGCCTTTGCCTCTCTTGGCGTTCCGCGCGAGCGCACGCAGTGTGCATCCGCGTCGATGTCAAAATCGACGTAAAGCTTATTTGGCCAGAAAGTTGTGCTGGCCTGGGGCGGGTACTGTGCTAGAGGCACAAACTGACCCGCGCGTACGCGCACCTAGCGCATATGCGTCCCTTCCCCTCTGTGCAATGCACGCTGATGAGCGGATAATTTATACGCTTTTTGGCATTGTTTTTAGGTAGTTTTTAGTATGATTTAGTTACTTTTAAGGATGTTTTCATTAGTTTTATGCTAAATTCACATTTCTGGACTTTACTATGTGTTTGTATGTTTTTCTGTGATTTCAGGTATTTTCTGGCTGAAATTGAGGGACCAGAGCGAAACTCTGATAGGAGGCTGACAAAGAACTACTGATGCTGTTGGAATCTGACCTCCCTGCACTCAAAATTGATTTTCTGGAGCTACAGAACTCCAAATGGTGCGCTATCAAAAGCGTTAGAAAGTAGACATCCAGAGCTTTCTAGCAATATATAATAGTTCATACTTATTTGTAATTAGACGACATAAACTGGCGCTCAATGCCAGTTCCATGCTGCATTCTGGAGTCAAACGCAGAAACACGTCACAAACCAGAGTTGAACGCTCAAAATACGTTACAACTTGGCGTTCAACTCCAAGAGAAGCCTCAGCTCGTGGATAGATCAAGCTCATCCCAAGCACATACCAAGTGGGCCCTAAAAGTGGATTTATGCATCAATTACTTACTTCTATAAACCCTAGTAGCTAGTCTAGTATTAATAGGATAATTTACCATTGTATTAGAGGTCTTTTGATTGAATCTTTGGACGTTTAGTTCTTAGATCTGGGGGCTGGCCATTCGGCCATGCCTGGACCTTTCACTTATGTATTTTCAACGGTGGAGTTTCTACACACCATAGATTAAGGGTGTGGAGCTCTGCTGTACCTCAAGTTTTAATGCAATTACTACTATTTTCTATCGTATTCGATTTATTCCTGTTCTAAGATATTCGTTGCACTTCAACTTGATGAATGTGATGATCTGTGACACTCATCATCATTCTCACCTATGAACGCGCGTGACTGACAATCACTTCCATTCTACCGTAGACCGGCCGCATATCTCTTGGATTCCTTGACCAGAATCTTCGTGGTATAAGCTAGAATTGATGGCGGCATTCATGGGAATCCGGAAAGTCTAACCTTGTCTGTGGTTTTCCGAGCAGGATTCCGGGATTGAATGACTGTGACGAGCTTCAAACTCCTGAAGGCTGGGCGTTAGTGACAGACGCAAAAGAATCACTGGATTCTATTCCAACCTGATTGAGAACCAACAGATGATTAGCCGTGCTGTGACAGAGCATTTGGACCCTTTTCACTGAGAGGATGGGATGTAGCCATTGACAACAGTGATGCCCTATATACAGCTTGCCATAGAAAGGAGTGATGAAAAAACAGAAGGAAGAAGTAGGAAAGCAGAGATTCAGGAGGAACACAGCACCTCCATACACCTATCTGAAATTCCCACCATTGGATTACATGAGTAACTTTATCTTTATTTTCTGTTTTATTTATTATTCGAAAACTCCATAACATTTACTATCCGCCTAACTGAGATTTACAAGATGACCATAGCTTGCTTCATACCAACAATCTCCGTGGGTTCGATCCTTACTCACGTAAGGTATTACTTGGACGACCCAGTGCACTTGCTGGTTAGTTGTGCGGAGTTGTGACTAAGTGTGATTCACGTTTGAGAGCGCTACCAAGTTTTTGGCGCCATTGTTGATGATCACAATTTCGTGCACCAAGTTTTTGGCGCTGTTGCCGGGGATTGTTCGAGTATAGACAACTGACGGTTCATCTTGTTGCTCAGATTAGGTAATTTTCTTTTTATTTTCCTTTCAAAAAAGTTTTCAAAAATCTTTCAAAAAATTTTTTTCTTTATTTTCGTTTTTCAAAATATAATTTTCGAAAAAAATAATAAAAATACAAAAAAATCATAAAATCATAAAAACCAAAAATATTTTGTGTTTCTTGTTTGAGTCTTGAGTCAATTTTTAAGTTTGGTGTCAATTGCATGCTTTAAAAATTTTTCTTCCTTTTTTTTGAAAATTCATGCATTCATGGTGTTCTTCATGATCTTCAAGTTGTTCTTGACAAGTCTTCTTGTTTGATCTTGATGTTTTCTTGTTTTGTGTTGTATGTTGTTTTTCATATGCATTTTTGCATTCATAGTGTCCACGCATTAAAGAATTCTAAGTTTGGTGTCTTGCATGTTTTCTTTGCATCAAAAATTTTTCAAAAATATGTTCTTGATGTTCATCATGATCTTCAAAGTGTTCTTGGTGTTCATCTTGACATTCATAGTGTTCTTGCATGCATCATGAGTTTTGATTCATAATTTTCATGTTGTGAGTCATTTTTGTTGTTTTTCTCTCTCATCATTAAAAATTCAAAAATAAAAAATATCTTTTCCTTATTTCTCTCCTAATTTTCGAAAATTTGAGTTGACTTAGTCAAAAAATTTTAAAATTAGTTATTTCTCACAAGTCAAGTCAAATTTTCAATTTTAAAAATCCTATCTTTTCAAATTTTTTTTTCAAAAATCAAATCTTTTTCATTTTTATCTTATTAATTTCAAAAATTTTAAAATTATTTTCATGATCTTTTTCTTAATTTTATTTCAAATTTTTGAAATTACACTAACAATTAATGTGATTGATTCAAAAATTTGAAGCTTGTTACTTTCTTGTTAAGAAAGGTTCAATCTTTAAATTCTAGAATCATATCTTTTAGTTTCTTGTTAGTTAAGTAATTAATTTTAATTTTAAAAATTAAATCTTTTTCAATCCTATCTTTTTATCATATCTTCTTATCTTATCTTTTTATCGTATCTTTTTCAAAATTTTATCTTTTTCAAAAATATGATTTCAAAATATCTTATCTAACTTCTTATCTTCTTATCCTTTCAAATTTGATTTTAATATCTTTTTCAACTAACTATTTAACTTTTTGTTTGTTTCTTATCTTTTTCAAAACCACCTAACTACTTCTCCCTCTCTAATTTTCAAAAATATCTCATCCCTTTTTCAAAATTCTTTTTAAATTAATTGATTGTTTTAAATTTTAATTTTAATTCTATCTCATCTTTAATTTTCGAAAATCACTAACTCCTTTTCAAAATTAATTTTCGAATTCTCACTCTCATCTTCTTCTATTTATTTATTTATTTACTAACACTTCTCTTCACCTCTCTTCATCTCCAATCACGGCCTCTATCCTTACCCTTGTGTCTGGATTCTCCCTTCTTTATACTTTTCTTCTTCTACTAATAATAAGGATCCTCTTTACTGTAACATAGAGGATTCCTCTTCTTTTCTTGTTCTCTTCTCTTTCATATGAGCAGGAACAAGAAAAAAAACACTCTTGTTGAAGCTAATCCTGAACCTGAAATGACTCTAAAGAGGAAACTAAGAGAAGCTAAATTACATCAATCCAGAGGCAACCTTTCTGAAATTTTCGAACAAGAGAAGGAGATGGCAGCCGAACCCAACAACAATAATTCAAGGAGGATGCTTGGTGATTTTACTAAACCCACGTCCAAGTTTGATGGAAAAAGCATCTCAATTCCTGCCATTGGAGCAAACAATTTTGAGCTGAAACTTCAATTAGTTGCTCTAATGCAACAGAACTGCAAGTTTTATGGACTTCCATCTGAAGATCCTTACCAGTTTTTAACTGAAATCTTGCAGATTTGTAAGACTGTTAAGACGAATGGAGTAGATTCTGAAGTCTACAGGCTTATGCTTTTCCCTTTTGCTGTAAGAGACAAAGCTAGAACATGGTTGGACTCACAACCTAAAGATAGCCTGGACTCCTGGGATAAGCTGGTCACAGCCTTCTTGGATAAATTCTTTCCTCCTCAAAAGTTGAGCAAGCTTAGAGTGGATGTTCAGACCTTCAAGCAAAAAGATGGTAAATCCCTCTATGAAGCTTGGGAAAGATACAAGCAGATGACCAAAAAGTGTCCTTCTGACATGTTTTCAGAATGGACCATATTAGATATATTCTATTATGGTCTATCTGAGTTTTCCAAAATGTCATTGGACCATTCTGTAGGTGGATCCATCCACTTAAAGAAAACGCCTGCAGAAGCTCAAGAACTTATTAACATGGTTGTAAATAACCAATTCATGTACACTTCTGAGAGGAATTCCGTGAATAATGGGACGCCTCAGAGGAAGGGAGTTCTTGAAATTGATTCCCTGAATGCCATATTGGCTCAGAAAAAAGTGTTGACTCAGCAAGTCAACATGATTTCTCAAAGTCTGAATGGATGGCAAAATGCATCCAACAGTACTAAAGAGGTAGCTTCTGAAGAAGCTTATGATCCTGAGAATCCCGCAATAGCAGAGGTAAATTACATGGGTAAACCTTATGGAAACACATATAATTCATCATGGAGAAATCACCCAAATCTCTCATGGAAGGATCAACAAAGGCCTCAACTAGGCTTTAATAATGGTGGAAGAAATAGGTTTAGCAATAGCAAGCCTTTTCCATCATCTTCTCAGCAACAGACAGAGACTTCTGAATAGAGCACCTCTAACTTATCAAACATAGTCTCTGATCTGTCTAAAGCCACTTTAAGTTTCATGAGTGAAACAAGGTCCTCCATTAGAAATTTGGAGGTACAAGTGGGCCAGCTGAGTAAAAAAAGTCACTGAAACTCCTCCTAGTACTCTCCCAAGCAATACAGAAGAGAATCCAAAGAGAGAGTACAAGGCCATTGATATAGTCAATATGGCCGAATGCAAGGAGGAAGGGGAGGACGTGAATCCCAATGAGGAAGACCTCATGGAACGTCTCCCAACCAAGATGGAGTTCCCTATTGAGGACCCAAAGGAATCTGAGACTCATATAGAGACCATAGAGATTCCATTAAACCTCCTTCTGCCATTCATGAGCTCTGAAGACTATTCTTCCTCTGAAAAGGATGAAGATATGACTGGAGAGTAAGTTGCTCAATATCTAAGAGCCATCATGAAGCTAAATACCAAGTTATTTGGTAATGAAAGGAAGCATGAACAGCTTCTCTCAATGCAGAGTCAAACAGAGCCCCCACAGTCAAACTCTAAGTTTGGTGTTGGGAGGCCACAACCAAACTCTAAGTTTGGTGTTGAACCCCCACATTCAAACTCTAAGTTGGGTGTTGGGAGGTCCCAACAATGCTCTGAACATCTGTGAAGCTCCATAAGAGCTCACTGTCAAGTTATTGACATTAAAGAAGCGCTTATTGGGAGGCAACCCAATTTTTATTTATCTAATTTTATTTTTTATGTTTTATTAGGTACATGATCATGTGGAGTCACGAAAAAAATATTAAAATTAAAAACAGAATCAAAAATAGCAAAAGAAAAATCACACCCTGGAGGAAGGACTTACTGGCGTTTAAACGCCAGTAAGGAGCATCTGGCTGGTGTTCAATGCCAGAACAGAGCATAGAGCTGGCGCTGAACGCCAGAAACAAGAATGGAACTGGCGTTCAACGCCAGAAACATGCTGCACATGGGCGTTGAATGCCCAGAACATGCATCACCTCGGCGTTTAAACGCCAGAATTGCATGCAAAGGCATTATACATGCCTAATTGGTGCAGGGATGTAAATCCTTGACACCTCAGGATCTGTGGACCCCACAGGATCATCTCAGTATCTGTGGACCCCACAGGATCCCCACCTACCATATTCTCCCCTCTTCTTAACATTCATCCTCTCTTTCCAATAAACACTCTTCCCCAAAATCCTTCACCAATCACCTTCCCTATTACCTCTTCACCACTCATATCCATCATCTCTTTACCACCCAAACCCACCCTACAGAGTCGAATACACACCTCTCTCCCTCTCCTCCATATCCTCTTCTTCTTCTTCTATTCTTTCTTCTTTTGCTCGAAGGCGAGCAACATTCTAAGTTTGGTGTGGTAAAAGCATAGCCTTTTTGCTTTTCCATAACCATTGATGGCACCTAAGGCCAGAGAAACCTAAAAAAAAAGGGAAGACAATTGTTTCCACCTCTGAGTCATGGGAGAATGAGAGATTCATCTCAAGGGTCCATAGCTCAGTAGAAGAGCATTTGACTGCACATCAAGAGAGCATGAGGAATTCCCTCATCAAGAAATCTCTAAGATACCTCAGGGGATACATGTTCCTCCACATAATTATTGGAAGCAACTAAGGATAGGAACACCAAAATCACTAGGGATCATGCAACAGAAGCAAGGAAGAGACATAGAGGAGCTCAAAGAGCACCATTGGTCCTTCAAGAAGGCGCCACCCTCACTAAGGTGGACTCATTCCTTGTTCTTATTTTCTCTGCTTTTCGGTTTTTATGTTATATGTTTATCTATGTTTTGTGTCTCTACTTCATGTTCATTAGAAGCTAGTAACTATGTCTTAAAGCTATGAATAATTCCATTAATCCTTCACCTCTCTTAAATGAAAAATGTTTCTAATTCAAAAGAACAAGAAGTACATGAATTTTGAAATTATCCTTGAATTTGGTTTAATTATATTGATGTGGTCACAATACTTTTTATTTTCTGAATGAATGCTTGAACAGTGCATATTTTTGATCTTGTTGTTTATGAATGTTAAAATTGTTGGCTCTTGAAAGAATGATGAACAAATAAAAATTCTATTGATAATCTGAAAAATCATGAAATTGATTCTTGAAGCAAGAAAAAGCAGTGAATAGCAAAAGCTTGCGAAAAAAAAGTTGCAAAAAAAAGAGAAAAAGCAAGAAGAAAAAGCCAATAGCCCTTAAAATCAAAAGACAAGGGTAAAAAGGATCCAAGGCTTTGAGCATCAATGGATAGGAGGGCCCAAGGAAATAAAATCCAGGCCTAAGCGGCTAAATCAAGCTGTCCCTACCCATGTGCTTGTGGCATGCAGGTCCAAGTGAAAAGCTTGAGACTGAGTGGTTAAAGTCGTGATCCAAAGCAAAAAGAGTGTGCTTAAGAGCTCTGGACACCTCTAACTGGGGGCTCTAGCAAAGCTAAATCACAATCTGAAAAGGTTCTCCCAGTCATGTGTCTGTGGTATTTATGTATCCGGTGGTAATACTGGAAAATAAAGTGTTTAGGGCCACGACCAAGACTCATAAAAGTAGCTGTTTTCAAGAATCAACATACTTAACTAGGAGAATCAATAACATTATCTGAAATTCTAAGTTCCTATAGAAGCAAATCATTCTAAACTTCAAAGGAAAAAGTGAGATGCCAAAACTGTTCAGAAGCAAAAATATACAAGTCCCACTCATCTAATTAGAATTAACATTCATTGATATTTTGGAATTTATAATATATTCTCTTCTTTTTATCCTAATTGATCTTCAGTTGCTTGGGGACAAGCAACAATTTAAGTTTGGTGTTGTGATGAGCGGATAATTTATATGCTTTTTGGCATTGTTTTTAGGTAGTTTTTAGTATGATCTAGTTACTTTTAGGGACGTTTTCATTAGTTTTTATGCTAAATTCACATTTCTGGACTTTACTATGAGTTTGTGTGTTTTTCTGTGATTTCAGATATTTTCTGGCTGAAATTGAGGGACCTGAGCAAAACTCTAATAGGAGGCTGACAAAGGACTGCTGATGCTGTTGGAATCTAACCTCCCTGCACTCAAAATTGATTTTCTGGAGCTACAAAACTCCAAATGGCGCGCTCTTAAAAGCGTTGGAAAGTAGACATCCAAAACTTTCCAGCAATATATAATAGTCCATACTTTATTCGTAATTAGATGACATAAACTGGCACTCAACGCCAGTTCCATGCTGCATTCTGGAGTCAAACGCCAGAAACACGTCACGAACCAGAGTGAACGCCCAAAACACGTTACAACTTGGCGTTCAACTCCAAGAGAAGCCTCAGCTCGTGAATAGATCAAGCTCAGCCCAAGCACAGACCAAGTGGGCCCTAGAAGTGGATTTATGCATCAATTACTTACTTCTGTAAACCCTAGTAGCTAGTCTAGTATAAATAGGATAACTTATTATTATATTAGAGGTCTTTTGATTGAATCTTTGGAAGTTTAGTTCTTAGATCTGGGGGCTGGCCATTCGGCCATGCCTGGACCTTTCACTTATGTATTTTCAACGGTGGAGTTTCTACACACCATAGATTAAGGGTGTGGAGCCCTGCTGTACCTCAAGTTTTAATGTAATTACTACTATTTTCTATCCAATTCGATTTATTCCTGTTCTAAGATATTCATTGCACTTCAACTTGATGAATGTGATGATCCGTGACACTCATCATCATTCTCACCTATGAACGCGCGTGACTGACAACCACTTCCATTCTACCTTAGACCGGCCGCATATCTCTTGGATTCCTTGACCAGAATCTTCGTGGTATAAGCTAGAATTGATGGCGGCATTCATCAGAATCCGGAAAGTCTAACCTTGTCTGTGGTATTCCAAGTAGGATTCCGGGATTGAATGACTATGACAAGCTTCAAACTCCTGAAGGCTGGGCGTTAGTGACAGATGCAAAAGAATCACTGGATTCTATTCCAACCTGATTAAGAACCGACAGATGATTAGCCGTGCTGTGACAGAGCATTTGGACCATTTTCACTGAGAGGATAGGATGTAGCCATTGACAACGGTGATGCCCTACATACAGCTTGCCATAGAAAGGAGTGATGAAAAACCAGAAAGAAGAAGTAGGAAAGCAGAGATTCAGGAGGAACACAACACTTCCACACACACCTATCTGAAATTTCCACCATTGGATTACATGAGTAACTTTATCTTTATTTTCTATTTTATTTATTATTCGAAAACTCCATAACATTTACTATCCGCCTAACTGAGATTTACAAGATGACCATAGCTTGCTTCATACCAACAATCTCCGTGGGATCGACCCTTACTCAAGTAATGTATTACTTGGACGACCCAGTGCACTTGCTGGTTAGTTGTGCGGAGTTGTGACTAAGTGTGATTCACTTTTGAGAGCGCTACTAAGTTTTTGGCGCCATTGTTGATGATCACAATTTTGTGCACCACGCGCGAGCGCACGTAGTGCGCGTCCGCGTCGGCTGGACTGCTTTACTCACTCTTTCGCCGCCCAGTTCTCATTCTTTCTCCCTCCTTAATTCTAATTCTATCTTTCCCAATCCTAATTTTTTTCTTCCTCCTTTCTTCTCCCTTTCTTCTTCTTCTCTATCTATCTTCTTTATCTTCTTCTTCTTCCTCTTCTCTCACTTCTTTCTCACTCACATCATCCGCTATCTCTCTCTTTTCATCCTCTTTTCAAGGTTCTATCTCTTTCTATTTTCTTTTTCTTCTTCTTCTCTTTATTTCTCTTTGTATTATTTTCCTTGGCGTTATAACTCTATTTGGGTAACTACTTTCTTCTAATTGCTTGTGATTATTATTGTGGAGTTGTTTGACAATTAATATTAATTATTTTTGGGATGCTTGCATGTTCCAATTTAATTCTTTCCCTATCATGTTAAACATGCATACTAAGTGTTTGTGAAAAAACCTGTATGGCATTATGCATTCCTAATTATTCTATTCTTCTACTCTAATGCCTGTTTTTCAAAAAAAAAATTATCTTCTTTTATTAATTAATTATAATTGTCAATACAAACGTGATTGTTAGTTTGTTACGAGTGATAATACATTTTTCGCAATTGATGCTTGATCTATGCTACTCATGCCTTTGCCGGCATGCCAATAAACATCTTGCATTTAATTGCCTTCATCTTTCTTGCTATATTTTCATTGATGTCCTATTCACATGAAGTCGCGACCATGTGTTAACGACATCCTTCTTTACCTTGGCAAGATTATCACTTGTACTATCCTCTTCCTTACTCCAACCCTTGGACTTACATGTACCTTTCTCCTTTTCTTTCAGGATGGCCACCAAGAAGGGAAAAGAGAAAGCAGCTACCAAACCACCGGTAAGGAGGGGAACTAAAAGGGCATTGGCAGGAGAATCGCCCTCAACATCAGTCAAACCTTCAACAAAGCGGGTCAAGAGGATCATAAAGGTTGAAGAGACCAAGAAAGCCTTCCCAACAAGGGACACTGTGCGGTTCACTAACCACTTCTGTGAGCAAATGTTCCCTATTCTGACGGCAAAGAACTACAACAATGAGCACCTTCTTATCCTCCCCTCCAACATTGTGGATTTGGTGGAGCCCCGCATTAACAGAAGATATTGAGGATTCTTACGGAGGCAGCCAAGGCAGGTCAACCTTTCATGGGTAGTTGAATTCTACTCCAATTTTCCCATGCCAAGCCCGCAGTCTGTCTATGTCCGTCAGAAGCAAGTCCCCACCTCCGAAAGGGCCATTCAGCAAGTTTTAGATCTCTCCCTATTCTATAAGGATTGGACGCATTTCAAGAAGCCTCTCTCAAGCGCCAGCAATACCAATTTGACTGGGACGACGTTCTCAAAATTATAGCACTACCTGGCAGCAAGTAGATCTACGGTTATCATCGATCCAGGCCTAAGGGCATATTGGCTTCTGCACTTACCTTGGAGGCTCGCGTGTGGGCACAGATTATGTTCCACTACGTCTTTCCAAGCACTCACGAGTCCTCTTTCACTGCAGACATGGCTATTCTCATCTGGTGTATACTTACAGACCAGCCCCTCAACTTACCAAGACACATCCGGCAAGCCATGGGACACGTACAGATTGCGGGCAACTTACCTTTTCCCGCCTTGGTTTCAGATTTGGTCTCGGCAGCCAGAGTCTCCAATAGAGCTGGAGACACCAAAGCCATGCTTCCTCGGGATGATAAATATATTCCAAGTGGGAAATACATCAGACCCCCAGCAGTCGTCGCCAGCCGGACTGAAGACTCGGCCAGAGATATCCCTTCTCCTTCCACATCACAAGCACCTTTAACAAATCAACTGCTCCTTCAGATACTTCAAAGGTTGGACCGGCAAGACCGGCAGATGGAACGCATGGACCTCCGTAACAAGCACCGATTCACATACCTTAAGAGGCTGATTGTTGGCAACCACCCACCTGAAGAAGATCCAGACACTCCGGACTCCACTTCAACTACCAGCACGGGGAGTCATGAGGACCCCGCATGTGGAGATGCTGTTACCAGCCTCCCTTTGTTCCTGACTGATGGCACCGAGGACGGTGCCAAGCTTTAAGTGTGGGGAGGTCAGTCAGTACCTGACTTCCGGAGATAACTTTTCTTTCTCTTAGCACCAGTAGATAAATTTTCTTTTTTTAGATAGAATAGATTGCATAGTAATAATCAGTTGCATGTGTACTCTGTTTGGTTGAAAAATAATAAGTCCTTTTCAAAGACCCTATTTTTGAAAATTTGACTAATTCAAACCAAAATCATATGTTAAACATGTTTGAAGACTGTAAATTGAAACATGGTTTAGAGCTGGAACACACAAACCAGTGAGATTTTGAGTCTAATTATATGGTTACAGCATTTAACCATTATTTTATTCTTGTGTGTTTTCTCTCCTCTATGATTGAAATATATGGTTTGTTCCATTCTATATGTCCATTATTTAATGTATTCATGCATATGTATGATTGAGGCCATCATTTGTTATCAACTCACTATCCTAAATGGCCTACCATTCTAATTATACCTTGTTTACCACTTTGAACCTCTATATCCCCTATTATTCTCTATTTTACCACATCACTAGCCTTAAGAGGAAAAACAAGTACTTACCTTAATTGAATCTTTGGTTAGCTTAAGATAGAGATTATGTGCAAGCTAAGTGTGGAAAAACTATGGGAACTCGGGTTAATAAGAATGTATGTTAATTGATAAATATCTAAGGTCTGAATGCTACTCATGTGAAATTATGAAAACCAAATACATTGGTGCTATAATGCTTTCAAAAAAAAGAAAGATGATTGTTTCAGTTTAAGTTTAGGGGAATGAAAACACCCCAAATGATAAGTTTAATAAAAAGAATCAATGCATATGAGGTGAAATAAAAAGAACAATTAAGTGCATGAGTAGATGCAACATACAAAGTAAGACTATGGGTAGTTAGGCACGATTTCAGAAGCATAGGGAATGTGTGTGTGTGTGTGTTAGGTGAGAACTTAGGATAATCAAGGATTTAATTTTCAGTTCACTTGGCCATACATGTACCCTCACCCTTACCTAAGCCCCATTACAACCTTAAGAAAGACCTCATGATGTTTGCATGTGTGCATTAGATATTTGTTGATTGGTTAGATGAAGAACAAGGTTTTAGAAGGCGTGAATGGAGGAGACTAGAGTGGATTACCCTATACACCTGAGTGATTAGAGTGTATATACGCTCCTAGTGAGGGTTTAAGCTTAACTCTATGTTCCCAACTTTCATGAGCTGTCTCCTCCCAAGTTTACTTGACTTTTATTGTGTGATTTGGATTAGTAGAATTTGATTTCTGTTTGTCTAGGAAGACTTGTTTATTTTCTTAACTAAGTAGGCATGGACATTTCATCATATAGTTGCATTCATGTACATAGGTTGCATTGCATGAAGTCTTACTTTCCATATTCACTCTTTTTGTCTCCTTGAGCTTAGCATGAGGACATACTATTGTTTAAGTGTGGGGAGTTTGATAAACCACTATTTCATGGTTTATCTTGTGCTAATTTGAGTATTTTTTATCAACTCTTTACCCACTTATTCATATAATTTGCATGATTTTACAATTCTTTCCCAATTTTATTCTATGGTTGAAAACTTGCTTCCTAGACATTTAAATTATATATTTTTAATTCCCCCTTATACCATTCGATGCCGTGATCTGTGCGTTAATTGTTTTCAGGCTTTATAAGGTAGGAATCGCTTAGAGGATGGAAAGAAAACTTGCAAAAATGGAAGGAACGCAAGAAAACAAAGAAGCTGACCAGCGAGGAGCGGCGCACGCGCGCACCTGGCGCACACGCGCACATTAGTGCATTCACATATTGACGCACACGCGCACCTGGCGCGGACGCGCAACAAGCAAAAAGCACAATCGACGCACGCGCGCGCACCTGGCGCGCACGCGTGACATGCGCGGCCTGCAGAAATCGCAGAAATTGCTGGGGGCAATTTTGGGCCAGTCTTAGACCCAGTTTCTGGCCCAGAAGCACAGACTAGAGCCAGGAAATAGCAGAGACTCAAGACACATTCACATTTTGCATAGTTTTAGTTTAGTTTTGGGGAATCTAGAGAGAATTCTACTTCTTCCTCTAGGTTTTCTTCACATTAATAGTTTTAGAGTTTTAGTGCTTTGCTTTGGATATTGAGAAGATTCATTACCTCCGTTGGAGCTTCCTCATTCTAGTTTGTCTCTCTATTCTTTACTCTTTTATTTCCCATTGACTCTGTTTAGATAAGTATGTTCATGCTTTTGGGATTTATTAATGTAAAAAACCATTTTTACTTTTAATTGAATTTTAGTTATTAGTTATCATGTCTTTCTTTTATTCCTCTCTTAATTCTGTGAAAGTTATATTCATGATAATGGAGTAGTTCCCTAACTTGATTGGGAGTTGATTAAAAGGAAAACCTTGAGTTGGAATACTCAAGTGTTAATATTAATTGGAAGTTGTTGGCTAATTCTCCTGTCTTCGACTCTAATCCTTTCTTAGGAAAAGGATTAGGACACAAGCGATAGGATTAGTTTGAGAGTACTTGACTTTCCCTTATAACAGGGATAGAACTTCCATTTAATCTTCTCCCGATCAAGGCTTTTATTTAAATTACATAAATTCTCAATCATTTATTTCTCTGTTTCTCAAACTCAAAAATCTCTTGGAAAATCTCTGATTAATGAAATAGCACTCTTTCTGCAACTCGTTGGGAGACGACCTGGGATTCATACTCCCAGTATTTTATTTCTAAATTTTGTGACAACCCCTTCTAAATTGATACGCGGAATCAACATTGGTTAAGAGCTATACTTGCAACGTTGTTTTCTCTATAAACTCTTGATCGGTGATTTTTCCGTACGTCAGTGACCTTTATTGATGGATCATCATTCCCTTTATCTTGGGAGTTTGTTAGAATCTATCTTTTAATAGAGATAAAGATAGTAGGAGAGATTCGGGGAGACAGTTACTTATTTAGATAAGTATAAGCCGGTCTCTTTCATTGTGTTCGACTTCTTTAAAAAAGTCGGGTATGAGTAGAGGACACCCCTTTTGGGTGAACCTTTCATCCTTATTAGACTTGACTTTATGTTTTGGGTTAGAGTATGAATATCCCTCTAAAAAAGTTTATGTGGGGCAAAAAATGTTAAGCTTAAATACATAAATGAGGTATTGACGCTTAAGATTAAAATAATATATGTTGGACTAATGACCTTTTTCCTTATGATATAAACTAAAAGAATAAACACCCCTCCCCCTATCCAAAGTAGAAATAAAAAACACTTTCTTTCCTTCTTTCACCATCATGACTCCAAATTGCCCTGTTACCTTACCTTATATATTATTAAATTCACATAAATAGAAAAAATATAACCACCCGATATAATTTGCTTCAATTTCTAAACCCTTTACATATTTATACACTAATTGCTAAAATTCAAGCCAACGGTATGACAGGACGTTGAATAATTTGGAAACCACAGCGAAGGAGGTGTAGTTGGTTGAGAAGAACAAGAAAAAAGTGAGTTAGTGCTATTGCCATTGTTATGGGGGTTCCTAACCATGAATGGCACCATATCTTCAAGCAGGCCTTGTGAGCCCAAATTAACATTGGCCATATCTTCTTGGGAGTCAGTTAAAGTTGTTTGAATTAAGCCCAAAGTAGGGTTGGCTTGGACATCCTTGGCTTCTAGAATTTCTTGGGCTTTATTTTCTGGTGAAGCTGTAGGCATGGGCTTGGGCTTCTTGATTGGAGGATCTGATTGCGATTGGTGTGGTTGTCCTGTGAGAAAATGAGGGTAGGCAAAGTGCAAGTGAAGACCTTCGTAAGTGATGATAAGTGTGTCTGGGTCCTCATTGGATCTCTCAACTTGCTTCTTTGCACTGCACCTTGGATTCGTGCATCTATAGTAGCTCCTGATTATTCAATAACATACAAGTTAATCACAAAAAAAAAAAAATTCTCTTCTATAATTAAATTAAGCAGGTTAAATATTGATACAAAAATATATTTCTAGTGATTTATGCATTTAAGTCTGAATTTATTATATCCGTTAGTTATTTAAATTTGCTATATGTATATATATGTCTTTTCGTAACTTAGTAGCAAAGAAGAAAACTATTGTTACACAGATAGAATTATTAAAAGAATTCTGTTACTAACACACACACAGAGTGATAGGTCAAGCGCATAAGATGGCATATTCCTAATTTAAGAGAAGGGAAAGTCTCAAGGGCCAGCAAATTTCAACAAATTCTAGCTAACATTTGGCTTTTAACACTCGCATTTGGGGCTTTGTTTAGACTTACGTATACAAAAAATTAACGATGACTAGCTGGATAGTCTAAAATGATAAAATCTACTGACCCTGTAACATTACTGTTTATCTGAATGTTCTAGTGTGTGAGGAATTTTAATAAGCTCACATCATAAAATTGTGTTGCCAAATAGCTATACAGTGCTACTCACCCAAAAGGGCTAACTACATAAATTAGGGTCTTGTTAATTGTGTTTTTTGTTTATTTACCTAATTATTATTTCTTTAGATATAGGCCATGAAAGCTATCATGGAATTAGGCTAATAGAATTATGTTTTTAACCATGTGACATATACATTAAAAATTAATCATTAAATTCGTCATTCATATAAAACATATATTAAAATATAAAATTGTAAAACAATACATTAATATATGACAAATATACCGTAGTTGATTTTCAATGTGTAAATAATATTTTTATTTATTTTATTAAGGTCTTATTAATAAATGTTTCAAGGATATTTGTTGTTGTTAAATATAAAATTTTAAAAATATTTTTATTAATAAAGACATTGCTAAGCTTAATTAAAAGTTCTTAATATTTTTTAAAAGAATTTGTTTTAGTGGTCATCTGAATAAAGAAAAACTGTTAGTCATTAAGGTAGCCTTAATAAGTTAATTTTGAGCTTGCATTTGGTGGACAACGTGAATATGAACAAGGATTAGGTATCTTGAAAATCTACAGTACTGAAGTTACTCAAGATAGACAAGTTTTAATGAGAAAGATGGATGATTTAGGGTGTCTAGTCCGAGGAAATTAATTTTGAGATGCAACTTTCAACCCAATTTGTCACATCAATTGCTATAACGTGAAATCGTGAATACCATAGCAATCTGATTGAAGTGTACAAATATTCTTCACCGTCTTACCCTTTTTAGTTTTTATACCATTCTCTATCCCCCATCATAAATCTATCAAAAATACCGTTCATTGAAAATCCCAATATTTGGTAATTAGTACTGCTGATTACCAAGGATATTTATCAGTGTTTTTAGTAAATCTATGTGACACAAAAATTAAATAAATAAATCATGTTTGTTTCACGTTTTGAATACATTTTTTTATGACGATATAAAAAATAAGAGGAAATTTTAGGAGTTAACCAATATTATACAACTAATATTACAATTAATATTTAATATAAAAAATATTTAAAATTCTTAAAAACAATAATATCTAAAACTCAACTAAAAAAATATATCCAAATTTTAATTCAATAAAATTTCATATATAGTGGATTTGATATTAGACTTGTTTAATAATTTACTATAATATTAACTGAAATTAACTATCATAGTGTTAATTATTTCTCTTGTATTATTTAGAATATAAATCTTTATCTTTTTGAATAATACATATAGAAAAAAGATATATACAAAAATAATACATATAACATTCCTCCTCCATATCAAATAATATATCCATTCACTATTGATTTGAATGTTTAAGGTGTTGCTGCAAACAATTGTAATGGTTAATTGTGTAACAAAAATTGCCAAATATATATATATATATATATATATATATATATATATATATATATATATATATATATATATATATATATATATATATATATATATATAAGTCAGAATTTTTAATCCGAAAAGAATTTTATTACTGATGATGGTTTATGCATCCAATTAAATCGCACATTTACATTTATTACCATCAGAATTTATCGTAAAATCTAATAGTACATTTGACAATAACTAACATGTTTTCTGGCACTGGCAATGTATATCGTGTTCAAATTTTATTGGAGTAGCTTAGGGAATGAGCTTTGCAAGAGATGGAAATTGGAAAGATGAAAAATCAGGTGTACTCAAATTTATGTTAAATTAATAATTAAGAGTTATTAAATAAAAATTTAATCAAATCAGTCAAATCATCTATAGAGTCGATGGAACTAATTTTGTTTCAACAAAGAATTTTAAGAATGCATAAATTGTGTGCAATGTGTTAAGTTAAACAGAGGAACCCAAATGTGAATAATGCTCATTTTTGGTGTATCACAAAACAAATCAAATAAATACGTAGAAGAAAGAATCAGCATTACCTAGGATTTGGGCTATTCTTAATAGATTTTTGACCATACTTCCTCCATTTATATCCATCATCACCCATCCCATTGCCAAAGCACTTGAATTTGAGCGTATACTTGTTCTCAATTTTACTCAAACCCCTTTCCAATATGGAAACCCTGAAACAACATATTCATAAAAAAAATGGAGTCCAATTCACAAAGTTAACACTACATTAATTCTATTGATGAATACAAATTAAATATACCTTGCTGATGAGAGGTGTTCCAAATGCTGATCGCTTTGGTGGTTGTTACTATTATTGATCACTGACAAAGCATTTTCAAAGTCTGAGATTGTAGGACCTGAGTAAATGTTGGATATGAAGCTGTTAATGGCGTCATCGTCAGAAGGCGGCGGCCTTATTATTGTGTTGTAGTGGTCCGAAGGCGGAAGAAGAAGAGGAGTGGCATCATCTAAAAGCTCTTTAACAAGGTCATCATCCTCTGACCCTTCTGAACAAGAAGAATTGGAATTGGAATTAGAATTAGAAGACATTAGTATGACTTCCTCCTCCATCATCATCGTCATCAATGCATTTGTTGTTGACTCAACCATTTATTATTTATTAGGAATTTGGACTTTGGAAACTAAGAGGAGGAGGGTATGAATAATGAAGAAAGAGAAAGAAGGATAGGAAATTTAAGAGTGGAGCAGATGAGGCAGGTTGTTGTGACGTATAATCCCCCTATTTGACTTTAAAGTAAGGGGAGGTGTTGTGGCTGTTTTTTGTATGTATTCTACTTTGACTTCCTTCGACAACATTTCTAATCAATTTCCAAATCGTGTCACCATCATTCACCACCTCATATTTTTCATCATGGGGCCATTTCTTTCTTTGTTTTTTTTTTTTTTAAAGAAAAGTTACTAATACCTTTTTCATTGGAGCATTTTAAACTAGTGTTGAAGATTTTACTCACAAAGAATAAACACTTATCTTAAATATATTAGGTTTAACACTCAACAATTATATTTTGAT
Organism: Arachis stenosperma; assembly: GCF_014773155.1. Taxonomy (NCBI): domain Eukaryota; kingdom Viridiplantae; phylum Streptophyta; class Magnoliopsida; order Fabales; family Fabaceae; genus Arachis; species Arachis stenosperma. Next base: position 107,597,021 of record NC_080380.1, on the reverse strand, counting down.
TAAATTTCCTTTAAGATAAAATATACATGATTCGATATGAATTACTCGAACCCTACAACATTAATTTAGTTTAAACCTCGCCAAATTAATTTTAATAATACTAATTATGTCTTTGAGATTGATAAAAATAGATCACGTTAGTTTTTTAATAGAATGAGTAGTCATTCATTCGATAAAAAAAATATAAAGATATTAACATAAAATATTTTTATCAATTTAAAAAATATAATTCATACAATTAAATTTCGAAAACTGTTTTGATATATGCAGTCTATTTAATGGTAAAAATGTTATTTGTATATTAAAATCAACTATTAAGATTAGTCACTAAAGTATTTGTATATAAATATATGTATGATTTAATTTATTTTTAATGTGTATTTATATTTTAATATATATTTTATATTGATGACTGATTTTGATAATTAATTTTGGTATACAAAATAATATAATTCATTTAATGGAGCACTCTAAGAACTTAACTAAGGTGGATTTGTTGCGAGCTTGATCTTGCTAATGACTCGACTTGGTTGATTCACCAAATTATTGGATTTTTTTTTTTATGACTGATTAGATCAAAACGAGTTTAATAAAAAATTACAATTTATAGGGATTACCTACATTTATCATAATTATTAGAATTTCCTAGACCTATATGGCTAAAAATGAGGCCATTTCAACCGTGAAGATGTAACATTGTAATTTACTAGATGGAATCTAAGCATTGAATATTTGAATTTCATCAGTGCCCTTTATTTTGGTTTTTCGTTTCATGATTTCTTGTAGTGTCTCTTTTTCACCTCTTTAATAATTTACTTATTTACAGGTAACTTGGTCTATGGCTGTGCTTTTAGATTATTTTTGGGAATTGAAATGATGGAGTCCATACAAACAAGATATCCTGCTGTGCCCTCGTTTTGGATGTGGGTTTGACTTTTTTTTTAATAAAAAAAAAATCAATGGTACTGTTATGTGCAGCCTGTGTTTTCATTTAAATGTTTATTTGTCTTGTTATATGATGGGATAGATGCATCACAATGGACAAAGAGCTAGTTGACAACCCAAGGCAAGAGTCAACCTTAAAGATTTATTAGTCATATACCTTCAAAATATTTAGGTGATTATTTTTTAAGATGCTATTTGACTCCTGTAGTCCTGTGACTAACTTTCAATTTCTTCTTTTTTCAGCACAAATTAAATATTTAAATATTTAATCCGGGTAGGTGATAAGCTTGCATTATTTAATCTGCTGTTATAGATGAATTGGTAGGTTACATTTTTTTTTCTTTTTGGAGTATAAAGTGGTAGGTTACTTACTAAAGTAAAGATTCCCCTATGGATAAAGAAATAAGATTAATTTGGATAGTTATTATTGGAGTATAGGTTACTAGTACATTCAAAATTCTTATATGATAATAAAGGTGAATATTCATCCCCATTTCTTAAAAAAAATATACATTTTGATTTTTAATAATTAATTTCGTGAGATTAGTTAGTTTTTTTATTAATAATTTTTTTTCAAAATATATTTATATAATTTGTTAATCATTAATATATTTTTTATTTAATTTTTATAAGTAAAAATAATTTAAATTATTAATATTTCTTTATTTTACACCGTAAATTTTGTCAATATATTTAAAAAAGATAACAAAAAAATAAGAAAGACTAATAATTATTCCTAAAAGATGATGAGACTCCCAAAACCAAAAAAAAATTGTTAATTTTAGTTAATTCTTAACGGATATATATGTTATTTAGGTTTATTCTATTAATACTTAATACAGAGAAAAAATTATTAATAAAAAGACTAACTAATCTCACAAAAATAAAATTTAAAAGCCGAACAAAATAATTCTGTTTAGTGTTTCCTCTAATAAAAATTAAAATTTTTTTTCATGCAAAATCATTTTAAGTGAGAAATTTTATTCAAATTAAAAAAAAAAAAACTAAATACCATACGTTATATTATTTAGTGGAGCCCTTACGCGATAAAAATTAGTAATCTAAGAATAATTTATCTCTTTTTATTATTTTTTACATGTTTTTGTCCCTTTACGAAGTCAAATTCCTAACTCTTATATAATTTGATTGGATCGGAACATAACAATCAATAATCTAAGTCTCTTTATTAGGAAAGGATAGTGCTTACATTGATAACCTGAGGGAGAAAAGATACAATTCAATTTCTGTCAATTTTTATGATAGACAAAATAATTTTCAAAAAAATAAATAAATAATAAATAACACTTCTGCCTTTGACATTGCAATTGTAAAATAATATGAATTATCTGCTAAAGAATTTGTCAAATAATGTTAAAAATAACACTAATTTTTGTCTTTTTTTTAATAACAGATCATGTTAGCTTTTCTGAAAATAAACAAGAGTTTAGTTGAACTTTTATTATAAATGTAGGGTTGATGAGCGGATATTTTATACGCTTTTTGGGGGTAATTTCATGTAGATTTTAGTATGTTTTAATTAGTTTTTAATAGAATTTTATTAGTTTTTAAGCAAAAATCATATTTCTGGACTTTACTATGAGTGTGTGTATTTTTCTGTAATTTCAGGTATTTTCTGGCTGAAATTGAGGGAGCTGAGCAGAAATCTGACTTAGGCTGAAAAAGGACTGCTGATGCTGTTGGATCCTGACCTCCCTGCACTCGAAATGGATTTTTTGGAGCTACAGGAGTCCAATTGGCGCGCTCTCAACGGCGTTGGAAAGTAGACATCCAGGGCTTTCCAGCAATATATAATAGTCCATACTTTGCGCAAGGATAGACGACGTAACTTGGCGTTGAACGCCAAGTTCATGCTGCTGTCTGGAGTTAAACGCCAGAAAAACGTCATGATCCGGAGTTGAACGCCCAAAACACGTCATAACCTGGAGTTTAACGCCAAGAAAGGCCTCTACTCGTGGATAGCTTTAATCTCAGCCCCAGCACACACCAAGTGGGCCCCAGAAGTGGATTTCTGCACCAATTATCTTAGTTTATTCATTTTCTGTAAACCTAGGTTACTAGTTTACTATTTAAACAACTTTTACAGACATTTCTTGTACCTCATGACATTTTCAGATCTGAATTACATACTTTTTGACGGCATGAGTCTCTAAACTCCATTGTTGGGGGTGAGGAGCTCTGCAGCGTCTCGATGATTTAATACAATTCCTTTGTTTTCCATTCAAACACGCTTGTTCTTATCTAAGATGTTTATTCGCGCTTAATTGTGAAGAAGGTGATGATCCGTGACACTCATCACCTTCCTCAATCCATGAACGTGTGCCTGACAACCACCTCCGTTCTACATCAGATTGAATGAATATCTCTTAGATTCCTTAATCAGAATCTTCGTGGTATAAGCCGGATTGATGGCGGCATTCATGAGAATCCGGAAAGTCTAAACCTTGTCTGTGGTATTCCGAGTAGGATTCCGGGATTGAATGACTGTGACGTGCTTCAAACTCCTGAGGGCTGGGCGTTGGTGACAGACGCAAAAGAATCAATGGATTCTATTCCAACCTGATTGAGAACCGACAGATGATTAGCCGTGCTGTGACAGAGCATAGGAACGTTTTCACTGAGAGGATGGGAAGTAGCCATTGACAACGGTGACACCCTACATAGAGCTTGCCATGGAAGGAGCCTTGCGTGTGTTGAAGGATTTCAAGGAAGAGTTGAAGTCAAAGGACAAAGCATCTCCAAAACTCCAACATATTCCACAGTCCTTTATAAACAAATAACTCTATTGTTCAAGTAATAACTATTTATTTTATGCCCTTTTTCTTTATTAAAATACGAGGCTAAAGAATCCTATTGGTATCCTGACTAAGACAAATAAAATAAATATTGATTGCTTCAAGCCAATAATCTCCGTGGGATCGACCCTTACTCACGTAAGGTATTACTTGGACGACCCAGTGCACTTGCTGGTTAGTTGTGCGAATCACAAATTCGTGCACCAAGTTTTTGGCGCCGTTGCCGGGGATTATTGAGTTTGGACAATTGAAGGCATATTTTATTTCTTAGATTAGGAATAATTTATTTTTGTTGTTACAGAGTCATTAAATTTTAATAGGATAGTTTCTTTTCAAAAATTTCTTTCCAAAAATATTATTCTTAATTAAGTGTTAATTTTTTGTGAGTTTAGTGTCTTATTCTAAGTTTGGTGTTAATTGCATATTTTATATTTTCTTTGAAAATTTCGTGTTAGTGTCCTTGGTTCTTTCTTGATCTTTAAGTTGTTCTTGATAATTGGTTATACCCTTTGGAACCTTTTTCAAAAATAATTTTTCTTGGATTGAATCTTGTGCCAAACTTTAAGTTTGGTGTTTTCTTGTTAATCTCTTTATAATTTTCGAAAATTTTCTTAAAGTTTTCTAAAAATTTTAAGTTTGGTGTTCTTTCTTTTGTTCTTGGTGTTCTTGTGAATCTTCAAGGTGTTCTTGAGTTTTTCTTGTGTCTTGATCTTAAAATTTTTAAGTTTGGTGTTCCTTGGTGTTTTCCCTCCAAAAATTTTCGAAAATAAGGAACATTAGATCTAAAAATTTTAAATCTTGTGTCTTTTGTGTGTTTTTCTCTTTCATCATAAAATTCAAAATTCAAAAAAAAAAAGAAAAAAAAATTTTATTTTCTAACCAATTTTAAAACTACTTTTTCGAAATTTTTAATATAAAATCCAAATTTCAATTTCAAATTTTTCGGAAAACTTTTCACAAAATATTTTCAAAATATTTTTTTTATATTTCGTTTTATTTATTCCACTTTTATAAAATAAATAAAATCAACATATAAATTATCTCTTGTGATCTAGTATGGAGGCAAGTAGGAATGAACAGTCCAAGAGGACTCTGGGGTCATATGCTAACCCCACTACTGCTTCATATGGGAGTAGTATTTGTATACCTTCCATTGGAGTCAGTAGCTTTGAGCTGAATCCTCAGCTCATTATCATGGTGCAGCAAAACTGTCAGTATTCTGGTCTTCCACATGAAGAACCTACAGAGTTTCTGGCACAATTTCTGCAAATTGCTGATACAGTACATGATAAGGAAGTAGATCAGGATATCTACAGATTATTACTGTTTCCATTTGCTGTAAAAGATCAAGCTAAGAGATGGTTAAATAACCAGCCTAAGAACAGCATAAAAACATGGAAACAGCTGTCAGAAAAATTCCTGAATCACTATTTCCCTCCCAAACGGATGACACAGCTAAGGCTAAACATCCAAGGCTTCAAACAAGGAGATAAGGAATCCCTTTATGATGCCTGGGAGAGATACAGAGAGATGCTAAGAAAATGCCCCTCTGAAATGTTTTCAGAATGGGTGCAATTAGACATCTTCTACTATGGGCTTACAGAAAAAGCTCAGATTTCTCTAGACCACTCAGCTGGTGGATCTATACACATGAGAAAAATAATTGAAGAAGCTCAAGAGCTTATTGATACAGTTGCCAGAAATCAGCATCTGTACCTAAGCAGTGAATCCTCTATGAAAGAAGAAGCTAAAACAGTAACTGCAGAACTCAGTCCAGTGGATCAGGCTAATGAATTCAATCAGCAATTAGATTTTCTAACTCAGCAGCTAGCCGAATTCAAGGAAATATTACAGGAAACAAGAATGGCTAACAGGAACATGGAAGTACAATTAAAGCAGACAGAAAAGCAACTGTCAAAACAAATAACAGAAGAATGCCAAGCAGTTCAATTAAGAAGTGGGAAAACATTAAATACCTCACTTCAAAGTAGCAGGAAACCAAGAAATGAACAGGTGGATACTCAAAATCCCTCTGAGGACAATCAGAGCCCAGAGAGGAATAATGCTGGCGCTGAACGCCCAGCCCATGCTCATTCCTGGCGTTCAACGCCAGAAACAAGCATGGATCTGGCGTTGAACGCCCAAAGGGAACATGGTTCTGGCGTTCAAACGCCAGTAACAAACAAGGAAATGGCGTCTAACGCCACTCCAGCTCCCACCTCTGGCATTCAAATGCCAGTGGGGGATCAGTCACCTACGAGTGCTGATGATAACCCTTCTAAAAAGGCTTCCCAACCCACTTCTGTAGGTAATAAACCTGCAGCAACTAAGGTTGAGGAATACAAAGCCAAAATGCCTTACCCTCAAAAACTCCGCCAAGCGGAACAGGATAAACAATTTGCCCGCTTTGCAGACTATCTCAGGACTCTTGAAATAAAGATTCCGTTTGCAGAAGCACTTGAGCAAATACCTTCTTATGCTAAGTTCATGAAGGAAATTTTAAGTCATAAGAAGGATTGGAGGGAAACTGAAAAAGTCTACCTCACTGAAGAATGCAGTGCAGTCATTCTGAAAAGCTTACCTGAGAAGCTTAAAGATCCTGGGAGCTTTATGATACCATGCACATTAGAAGGTAATTGTACCAAGCAAGCTTTATGTGATCTTGGGGCAAGTATCAACTTAATACCTGCATCTACTATCAGAAAGCTTGGTTTAACTGAAGAAATTAAACCAACCAGGATATGTCTTCAACTTGCTGATGGGTCCATTAAATACCCATCAGGCGTGATTGAAGACATGATTGTCAAGGTTGGGCCATTCGCCTTTCCTACTGACTTTGTGGTGCTGGAAATGGAGGAGCACAAGAGTGCAACTCTCATTCTAGGAAGGCCTTTCCTAGCAACTGGCCGAACCCTCATTGATGTCCAAAAAGGGGAAGTAACCTTGAGAGTCAATGAGGAAGAGTTCAAGTTGAATGTTGTCAAAGCAATGCAACATCCAGACACCCCAAATGACTGCATGAGTGTTGATATTATTGACTCTCTGGTAAGAGAGGTCAATATGGCTGAGAGTCTCGAATCAGAGCTAGAGGACATCTTTAAAGATGTTCAGCCTGAATTGGAGGAGTCAGAGAAGATAATAGAACCTCTGAAAATCCCTCAAGAAGAGGAGAAACCTCCAAAACCCGAACTCAAACCATTACCTCAATCCCTGAAATATGCATTTTTGGGAGAAGGTGATACCTTTCCTGTAATCATAAGCTCTACCTTAGAGCCACAGGAAGAGGAAGCACTAATTCAAGTGCTAAGAACACACAAGACAGCTCTTGGGTGGTCCATCAGTGATCTTAAGGGCATTAGCCCAGCCAGATGCATGCACAAGATCTTACTGGAGGATGACGCCAAGCCAGTGGTTCAACCACAAAGGCGGCTGAATCCAGCTATGAAAGAAGTGGTGCAGAAGGAGGTCACTAAACTACTAGAGGCTGGGATTATTTATCCTATTTCTGACAGCCCCTGGGTAAGCCCTGTCCAAGTTGTCCCTAAGAAGGGAGGCATTACAGTGGTTCATAATGAAAAAAATGAACTGGTTCCTACAAGAACAGTTACAGGGTGGCGTATGTGTATTGATTATAGAAGACTCAATACAGCCACCAGAAAGGATCATTTTCCTTTACCATTCATAGACCAGATGCTAGAAAGACTAGCAGGTCATGAATACTACTGCTTCCTGGATGGGTATTCAGGTTATAATCAAATTGCAGTAGATCCCAGGATCAGGAGAAAACGGCGTTCACATGCCCATCTGGAGTATTTGCATACAGAAGGATGCCATTTGGCCTGTGCAATGGACCTGCAACCTTTCAGAGGTGCATGCTCTCCATTTTCTCTGATATGGTGGAAAAATTTTTGGAAGTCTTCATGGATGACTTTTTAGTATTTGGAGACTCATTCAGCTCCTGCCTTAACCATTTAGCACTTGTTCTGAAAAGATGCCAAGAGACTAACCTGGTTTTAAACTGGGAAAAGTGTCACTTTATGGTGACTGAAGGAATTGTCCTTGGGCACAAAATTTCGAACAAGGGAATAGAGGTGGATCAAGCTAAGGTAGAAGTAATTGAAAAATTACCGCCACCTGCCAATGTTAAGGCAATCAGAAGCTTTCTGGGGCATGCAGGATTCTATAGGAGGTTTATAAAGGATTTTTCAAAAATCGCCAAACCTCTGAGCAACCTGCTAGCTGCTGACACGCCATTTATCTTTGATGAAGAGTGTCTGCAGGCATTTGAGACTCTGAAAGCTAAATTGGTTACAGCACCAATCATCTCTGCACCAGACTGGACTTTACCATTTGAGTTGATGTGTGATGCCAGTGACCATGCCATTGGTGCAGTGTTGGGACAAAGGCATGACAAGCTTCTGCACGTCATTTATTATGCTAGCCGTGTTCTAAATGACGCACAGAAGAACTACACAACCACAGAAAAAGAGCTACTTGCAGTGGTTTACGCCATTGACAAATTCAGATCCTATTTAGTAGGATCAAAAGTGATTGTGTACACTGATCATGCTGCTCTTAAATATCTACTCACAAAGCAGGATTCAAAACCCAGACTCATCAGATGGGTGTTGCTTCTGCAAGAGTTTGATATAGAAATAAGAGACAGAAAAGGGACAGAGAATCAAGTGGCAGATCACCTGTCCCGAATAGAACCAGTGGAAGGGGCGTCCCTCCCTCTCACTGAGATCTCTGAAACCTTTCCGGATGAGCAACTGTTTGCCATCCAGGAAGTGCCATGGTTTGCAGACATTGCAAACTACAAGGCAGTGAGATTCATACCCAAAGAGTACAGTAGGGTGCAATCAAAGAAATTAATCACAGATGCAAAGTACTATCTTTGGGATGAACCATATCTCTTCAAGAGATGTGCAGACGGAATAATCCGTAGATGTGTGCCTAAAGAAGAAGCACAGAAGATCCTTTGGCACTGCCATGGATCACAGTATGGAGGACATTTTGGAAGTGAGCGAACAGCCACAAGGGTCCTCCAAAGTGGCTTCTACTGGCCCACTCTCTATAAAGATTCCCGAGCATTTGTGCTTAATTGTGACAGTTGCCAAAGATCAGGCAACTTACCTCACAGTTATGCCATGCCTCAACAAGGAATCTTGGAGATTGAGTTGTTTGATGTATGGGGCATTGACTTCATGGGACCTTTCCCACCATCATACTCAAACACTTATATTCTGGTGGCAGTGGATTATGTATCCAAATGGGTGGAGGCTATTGCAACACCCACAAATGACACTAAAACAGTGTTAAAATTCCTCCAGAAACACATCTTCAGCAGATTTGGTATCCCTAGAGTGTTAATTAGTGATGGGGGCACTCATTTCTGCAATAAGCAGCTTTATGCTGCTCTGGTTCGTTATGGAGTTAGTCACCGGGTAGCTACTCCATATCACCCACATGGGCAAGCTGAAGTCTCAAATAGAGAACTCAAAAGAATCCTGGAACGGACTGTAATTAACCGTAGAAAGGATTGGGCAAGGAGCTTGGATGATGCTCTTTGGGCATACAGAACAGCATTCAAGACCCCTATAGGGACCTCTCCATACCAGCTTGTGTATGGAAAGGCATGTCACTTGCCAGTGGAACTGGAACACAAGGCCTATTGGGCAACCAGATTCCTAAACCTTGATGCCAAATTAGCCGGAGAAAAACGATTGCTCCAGTTAAATGAGCTAGAGGAGTTTAGACTCAATGCTTTCGAGAATGCAAAAATTTACAAAGAGAAAGCAAAAAGATGGCATGATAAGAAATTGTCATCCAGAGTCTTTGAGCCGGGACAGAAAGTTCTGCTATTTAATTCAAGGCTCAAATTATTCCCCGGGAAATTAAAATCCCGGTGGAGAGGTCCATACGTGATCACAAGCGTATCACCATATGGATACGTAGAGCTTCAGGATAATGAATCCAACAAAAAGTTCATTGTTAATGGACAAAGAGTTAAACACTATCTTGAAGATAATTTCGAGCAAGAATGCTCAAGACTGAGACTTCATTGAAGATCAGTGACAGTCCAGCTAATGACATTAAAGAAGCGCTTGCTGGGAGGCAACCCAGCCATTTACAAAATTTAATTTTATTCGTATTAATTAATTAATTGATTTAGTTTCAGGTTTGAGTCCAAGTATCTTCAAAGGTGAAATAGCAATTGGTTGAAGTCACAGAGTTACAGGGAAATTTGGAAGCTCACTGGCGTGAAAAAGCCAGTAAGAAATACTTTGGGCGTTAAACGCCCAAAAGAAGCTCCCACTGGGCGTTTAACGCCAGTGAAGGTAGCCATGTGGGCGTTAAACGCCAGAAAGGAGCATCTTCTGGGCGTTAAACGCCAGAAAGATGCACCTTCTGGGCGTTTAACGCCAGTCTGTTAGCATCCTGGGCGTTCAGAAAAAACGCCCAGTGACGAAGGACTTCCTGGCGTTCAACGCCAGAAAGAAGCACCAAATGGGCGTTGAACGCCCAGGAGAAGCAACAATTGGGCGTTAAACGCCCAAACCATGCACCATGTGGGCGTTTAACGCCAGGATGGTGGGAGGAGGTACAATTTCGTTTTTAATCCAAATTTTTTTTATTTTTTATGTTTCAATTCATGATTTCTTACATAAACATATTTTAAATTATCATCCCTCAATCCAAATTAGTGTTCTAAAAATCCTAATTTTTAAAATCCCCTTTTCAAAAATATCAAATGTATCTTAATTTATAAAACCAAATAGTTTTCCAATCCAATCCAACTCTTTTAAAAAAAATTTTGTTTTCAAAACTCAATTTTCTTTTTAAAAATCTTTTTCAAAATTAAAAATTTCAGATTTCTCTTTTCAAATTATTATTCATATCTTTCTCTTTTAAAAAATTATATCTTTTTCTTATCATATCCTTTAAAATCATATCTTTTAAAATCATATCTTCTATCTTAATTCTTTCTTATTTTTCGAAAAACTCCCACCCCCCTCCCTATATATTGTATTCGGCGCCCTCTTCATCACCACCATTCCACAATTGTTCTCCTTCTATCCCTCTTCTTTCTTCTCTTTTGCTTGAGGACAAGCAAAGCTCTAAGTTTGGTGTGTTTTACCCGTGATCACAAAAACTGTTGTGTCTCTTGATCATGGCTCCTAAAGGGAAACAACCCAACCCAAGAGGCAAGAAAGAAAGCACTCCAAAGCCACTTTGGAATCAAGGGAAGTTCTTAACTAAAGAACATTCAGACCATTACTACAAGATAATGAGTCACAGATCAGTGATCCCGGAAGTCAGATTTGATCTGAAAGAAGATGAATATCCGGAGATCCAAGAGCAAATTCGAAACAGGAATTGGGAAATTCTGGCCAATCCTGAAACGAAAGTGGGAAAGAACATGGTTCAAGAATTTTATGCTAATTTATGGCAGACAGAAAGGCAAAGAATCATTGGAGCTGCTCTCTTTGACCATAAGACCTTAGTCAGAGGAAAGATCATTCATACCAATTCTGACAGGATCAGGGAGATATTCAAGATTCCTCAACTGAAGGATGACCCAGACTCCTTTAATAGGAGAATGATGAGGGTCAATAAAGGATTGGACAAGATCTTGGAAGATATATGCATCCCTGGAGCCAAGTGGACTACCAGCACGACTGGCATCCCAGTTCAACTCAAAAGGGAAGATCTGAAACCAGTAGCCAGAGGCTGGCTGGATTTCATTGGGCGTTCCATATTGCCCACCAGCAACCGTTCTGAAGTTACCATCAAAAGAGCTGTCATGATTCACTGCATCATGCTGGGAAAGGAAGTAGAAGTCCATCAGCTGATCTCATGTGAGCTATACAAAATAGCAAACAGGAATTCTAAAGACGCCAGATTGGCTTATCCAAGCTTAATTTCTATGCTTTGCAAAGATGCTGGAGTAAAGATGGGAATAACTGAATATATCCTAATTGAAAAGCCCATTACTGGAATATCAATGGTCAGACAACAGCAACAAGATGATGCAACCAAGAGAAGAGCACCAGAAGCCCTCCCAGAACTGCCCCAATTCGAATACTGGGAACATCTTGAGGCTTCTATTTCCAGATTGCAAGAAGCTATGGATCAAATAAAGGAAGAACAGAATAATCAAAGTAGCATGATTTGCAAACTGCTCAAGGAACAGGAGGAGCAAAGGCGTGATCTAAGGGAGCTGAAGCGCCAAAAATTAATCCATGAAAAAGCACCACACATATTAGAGGAACACCTACTCCCCGAAACAACAGGTTGCTGAGTTCCAATTTTTTTTCCTTTCCTTTTCCTGCTTTTAACTTAGTGATAGGATAATTATAGAAATTTACCTTAGGAGATATTTAGTTTGTCTATTTTGATTTTATTTCCAATTAAGCTATAATTTATTTTTCTCATCATCATCAGGCATGAATAAAGTAGTAGATTTTTTTTAGAATAAAGAAGTAATCTATATTTTTCGAGTTCTTAATAATAAAAATTATAATTAATTACATGTGGTGGCAATACTTTTTGTTTTCTGAATGAATGCTTGAACAGTGCATAAATTGTACTTTGAATTTGATGAATATTGGCTCCTGAAAGGATGAGGAACACGAAAAATATTATTGATGATCTGAAAAATCATGAAATTGATTCTTGAAGCAAGAAAAAGCAGTTCAAAAAAAAAAAGCCATGAGCACTAGCCAAGAGTAAAAAAGGGGATCCAAGGCTTTGAGCATCAATGGATAGGAGGGCCCAAGGAAATAAAATCCAGGCCTAAGCGGCTAAACCAAGCTGTCCCTAACCATATGCTTGTGGCATGCAGGTCCAAGTTACAAGCTTGAGACTGAGTGGTTAAAGTCGTGATCCAAAGCAAAAGAGTGTGCTTAAGAGCTCTGGACACCACTAACTGGAGGCTTTAGCAAAGCTAAGTCACAATCTGAAAAGGTTCACCCAGTTATGTGTCTGTGGCATTTATGTATCTGGTGGTAATACTGGAAAACAAAGTGCTTAGGGCCACAGCCAAGACTCATAAAATAACTGTGTTCAAGAATCAACATACTACACTAGGAGAGTCAATAATACTATCAGAATTCTGAGTTCCTAAGGATGCCAATTATTCTGAAAATTTAAAGATACAGGGGGATGCCAAAACTGTTCAGAAACAAAAAGCTACAAGCCCCGCTCATCTAATAAGAATATGAGCTTCATTTAAAACTCTAAAATATTATTACTTCTTAATTTCTGTTAGAACCTATTTTATTCATCTAGTTGCTTGAGGACAAGCAACAGTTTAAGTTTGTGTTGTGATGAGCGGATATTTTATACGCTTTTTGGGGGTAATTTCATGTAGATTTTAGTATGTTTTAATTAGTTTTTAATAGAATTTTATTAGTTTTTAAGCAAAAATCATATTTCTGGACTTTACTATGAGTGTGTGTATTTTTCTGTAATTTCAGGTATTTTCTGGCTGAATTTGAGGGAGCTGAGCAGAAATCTGACTTAGGCTGAAAAAGGACTGCTGATGCTGTTGGATCCTGACCTCCCTGCACTCGAAATGGATTTTTTGGAGCTACAGGAGTCCAATTGGCGCGCTCTCAACGGCGTTGGAAAGTAGACATCCAGGGCTTTCCAGCAATATAATAGTCCATACTTTGCGCAAGGATAGACGACGTAACTTGGCGTTGAACGCCAAGTTCATGCTGCTGTCTGGAGTTAAACGCCAGAAAAACGTCATGATCCGGAGTTGAACGCCCAAAACACGTCATAACCTGGAGTTTAACGCCAAGAAAGGCCTCTACTCGTGGATAGCTTTAATCTCAGCCCCAGCACACACCAAGTGGGCCCCAGAAGTGGATTTCTGCATCAATTATCTTAGTTTATTCATTTTCTGTAAACCTAGGTTACTAGTTTACTATTTAAACAACTTTTACAGACATTTCTTGTACCTCATGACATTTTCAGATCTGAATTACATACTTTTTGACGGCATGAGTCTCTAAACTCCATTGTTGGGGGTGAGGAGCTCTGCAGCGTCTCGATGATTTAATACAATTCCTTTGTTTTCCATTCAAACACGCTTGTTCTTATCTAAGATGTTTATTCGCGCTTAATTGTGAAGAAGGTGATGATCCGTGACACTCATCACCTTCCTCAATCCATGAACGTGTGCCTGACAACCACCTCCGTTCTACATCAGATTGAATGAATATCTCTTAGATTCCTTAATCAGAATCTTCGTGGTATAAGCCGGATTGATGGCGGCATTCATGAGAATCCGGAAAGTCTAAACCTTGTCTGTGGTATTCCGAGTAGGATTCCGGGATTGAATGACTGTGACGTGCTTCAAACTCCTGAGGGCTGGGCGTTGGTGACAGACGCAAAAGAATCAATGGATTCTATTCCAACCTGATTGAGAACCGACAGATGATTAGCCGTGCTGTGACAGAGCATAGGAACGTTTTCACTGAGAGGATGGGAAGTAGCCATTGACAACGGTGACACCCTACATAGAGCTTGCCATGGAAGGAGCCTTGCGTGTGTTGAAGGATTTCAAGGAAGAGTTGAAGTCAAAGGACAAAGCATCTCCAAAACTCCAACATATTCCACAGTCCTTTATAAACAAATAACTCTATTGTTCAAGTAATAACTATTTATTTTATGCCCTTTTTCTTTATTAAAATACGAGGCTAAAGAATCCTATTGGTATCCTGACTAAGACAAATAAAATAAATATTGATTGCTTCAAGCCAATAATCTCCGTGGGATCGACCCTTACTCACGTAAGGTATTACTTGGACGACCTAGTGCACTTGCTGGTTAGTTGTGCGAATCACAAATTCGTGCACCAAGTTTTTGGCGCCGTTGCCGGGGATTATTGAGTTTGGACAATTGAAGGCATATTTTATTTCTTAGATTAGGAATAATTTATTTTTGTTGTTACAGAGTCATTAAATTTTAATAGGATAGTTTCTTTTCAAAAATTTCTTTCCAAAAATATTATTCTTAATTAAGTGTTAATTTTTTGTGAGTTTAGTGTCTTATTCTAAGTTTGGTGTTAATTGCATATTTTATATTTTCTTTGAAAATTTTGTGTTAGTGTCCTTGGTTCTTCCTTGATCTTTAAGTTGTTCTTGATAATTGGTTATACCCTTTGGAACCTTTTTCAAAAATAATTTTTCTTGGATTGAATCTTGTGCCAAACTTTAAGTTTGGTGTTTTCTTGTTAATCTCTTTATAATTTTCGAAAATTTTCTTAAAGTTTTCTAAAAATTTTAAGTTTGGTGTTCTTTCTTTTGTTCTTGGTGTTCTTGTGAATCTTCAAGGTGTTCTTGAGTTTTTTTTGTGTCTTGATCTTAAAATTTTTAAGTTTGGTGTTCCTTGGTGTTTTCCCTCCAAAAATTTTCGAAAATAAGGAACATTAGATCTAAAAATTTTAAATCTTGTGTCTTTTGTGTGTTTTTCTCTTTCATCATAAAATTCAAAATTCAAAAAAAAAAAAAAGAAAAAAAAATTTTATTTTCTAACCAATTTTAAAACTACTTTTTCGAAATTTTTAATATAAAATCCAAATTTCAATTTCAAATTTTTCGGAAAACTTTTCACAAAATATTTTCAAAATATTTTTTTTATATTTCGTTTTATTTATTCCACTTTTATAAAATAAATAAAATCAACATATAAATTATCTCTTGTGATCTAGTATGGAGGCAAGTAGGAATGAACAGTCCAAGAGGACTCTGGGGTCATATGCTAACCCCACTACTGCTTCATATGGGAGTAGTATTTGTATACCTTCCATTGGAGTCAGTAGCTTTGAGCTGAATCCTCAGCTCATTATCATGGTGCAGCAAAACTGTCAGTATTCTGGTCTTCCACATGAAGAACCTACAGAGTTTCTGGCACAATTTCTGCAAATTGCTGATACAGTACATGATAAGGAAGTAGATCAGGATATCTACAGATTATTACTATTTCCATTTGCTGTAAAAGATCAAGCTAAGAGGTGGTTAAATAACCAGCCTAAGAACAGCATAAAAACATGGAAACAGCTGTCAGAAAAATTCCTGAATCACTATTTCCCTCCCAAACGGATGACACAGCTAAGGCTAAACATCCAAGGCTTCAAACAAGGAGATAAGGAATCCCTTTATGATGCCTGGGAGAGATACAGAGAGATGCTAAGAAAATGCCCCTCTGAAATGTTTTCCGAATGGGTGCAATTAGACATCTTCTACTATGGGCTTACAGAAAAAGCTCAGATTTCTCTAGACCACTCAGCTGGTGGATCTATACACATGAGAAAAACAATTGAAGAAGCTCAAGAGCTTATTGATACAGTTGCCAGAAATCAGCATCTGTACCTAAGCAGTGAATCCTCTATGAAAGAAGAAGCTAAAACAGTAACTGCAGAACTCAGTCCAGTGGATCAGGCTAATGAATTCAATCAGCAATTAGATTTTCTAACTCAGCAGCTAGCCGAATTCAAGGAAATATTACAGGAAACAAGAATGGCTAACAGGAATATGGAAGTACAATTAAAGCAGACAGAAAAGCAACTGTCAAAACAAATAACAGAAGAATGCCAAGCAGTTCAATTAAGAAGTGGGAAAACATTAAATACCTCACTTCAAAGTAGCAGGAAACCAAGAAATGAACAGGTGGATACTCAAAATCCCTCTGAGGACAATCAGAGCCCAGAGAGGAATAATGCTGGCGCTGAACGCCCAGCCCATGCTCATTCCTGGCGTTCAACGCCAGAAACAAGCATGGATCTGGCGTTGAACGCCCAAAGGGAACATGGTTCTGGCGTTCAAACGCCAGTAACAAACAAGGAAATGGCGTCTAACGCCACTCCAGCTCCCACCTCTGGCATTCAAATGCCAGTGGGGGATCAGTCACCTACGAGTGCTGATGATAACCCTTCTAAAAAGGCTTCCCAACCCACTTCTGTAGGTAATAAAATACCATTTAAAGTTGAATAAAATACCATTTATTTGTCTGTAAATAACTAATTTAAAGACTATGTTTATTAAAAATTATTTTTGATATATTTAAAATCTTAGTACAATATCAATTAAAATATTTTAAAAATTATATTTTTATTTTAATAATTTTTGTAAATTTATTTTATTATTTTACAATTTACTAAATATGGTATTTGTTCATATCCTCATCCAAAGTATAAAGCCAAATCCAATAAAGATAAAGACCCACCAAAAAAGGTAACCTTTTTTTACCTGTCCGACTTCATAAGAGGTCGGGTACGACGACAAGGGATTGGCTCTACTCATTTAAATAAGCAACCGAATTCTAAAATATTTCTCATTATCTCTCTACTCTATCTAGAAGGGAGATCTCAACAAATTTCCAAGATAAAGGGAACGGTTATCCAACAATAAAGGTGGAACTATTTCAAAAGGTGGTTATCCAATCTACTATAAATACACTGACACCCCTCAGGTATATTCAAATCCCAATCTACTAAAAACATGCTTAAAGTCTTTGCTAACTTAACCATCAGAGTCTCTTACAGGTACCACCCCCGCCTCCTCATAAGAAACTCAGACGGCGAAACGTCTGCACCAGCTTAAGTCGGACGCTACTTTATAAGGAGTTTGTACCTCACGTTCAGGCCCAAATCACTGTTTCAGGTAACCCACAGAAAAGTCAATTTCAGAAGCATGCAAATTTCCATGCCATTCACAAAATGCCCATGTCAGAAGCATGCCAATTTCTGACTTGCAGGGGAGTCACCTTTCCGACTTGCTTTTGGCTTGAAAGCCATGATTGCTGTAGAGATTGCCGAAGAATCTCCAAGGGTTATATTCTACAATGAAAGGGTCAATATACAAGCACAAAAGGAAGAACTCGATCTCCACTCCGAAGTTTGAGAACTAGCTCGGATCAAAGAAGAAGCACTAAAGCAAAGGATGGCTCTAAAGTACAATAAGAAGGTAATCAAAAGAAGCTTTACCACAAATAACCTTATACTAATCCAAAATGATATCGAGATTCAGAAGTCGGACGACAGAAAGCTGGCTACAAACTGAAAAGGATCTTACAAGATTATTGAAGTCTTGGAAAAATGTTACTACAAAGTGTCTGACTTACAAGGGAAGGAACTCCCGAGGTCGTGGCACGCGTGTAATTTGAAGAAGTACTATAGTTAGGAAGCGCACCTTGTTCCTTGGTGTATCTTTTTTCCAACTTCATGAATTTTTTCCAAAAAGGGTTTCTTTTTTAAGGGGGTTTTAACAAGGCACTATAATAAGGGCCAAGGGTAGACAAAAATCCTTACTAGCAAGCTTATGTAAGGCATTTTTCATTTATCAATAATAAATTCACTTTTTCTTAAAAGTTTCCCATACAAACGCATTAATTCAAGCTAAAAAATTGCAAAAATCATTGCCTGACCTAGAATGGTCGGTAAGATGAAGCGACGAGGTAGAAATTGATGTAAGAAGTTATATAAATAATTGTGAGACCGAACATAAAATTAAGTTGGAACAAAAATGAAGTGTGAAAGTAACTTGACAAAGACCGACTACATGAAGTTGGGACCTACAAAGGGAAATGCTATCGTATGCCGACATCACTATTAAACTTAGCGAAGAAATAGCAATAAAGTTGTCAAGGTATAATCTCCAACTATATGGCTGTATAGGCTAAGAGATAATTCGAAAGAAAACAATCACTTAAATACCTAAACTCATTATCAAAATGAAGAAAGGCCTTTTAACAAGGATTCTAAAGTTGTTTAAAAACTACAACTAAAGCAAAATAAATTGTTCAAACAACTACAAGCTATTACAAAAAATGTTCTTCAAGGACCCACAAGTTGGGCCATACACATGGAAACTATAAAGGATGGAGCTCCTCGCCAGTAATGACGTCCTCAGGCCGAATAGAAGATAACGGGATCGAATCAGAGGGAGGAGGCTGTTCCTTAGGAGGGGAAGGGGTGGCTTCATCATCCGTTGAGCAAGTCCCTGAGTAGTCTCCTCGGACTGAGGTCCTGGTGCCTTAAGGCGGGGCTTAGGAGTATCCTAGTTCTCGAGAGCAGGGACTATTTTTCCATCTACCACAATATTATGAGCAGAGATCGGGGAAAGGTCAACCTCAGGGGCAAGAACTCAAAATTGAGCCTTCAAATTTTCCATAAGTTCATCTATCCCCTCGGCAGCACTATCTTCCAGATTTTTCTCCTTGTAGTTATCCCTCGTCTTAGAAAGCTCGTCCACCAAGTCGAGCCTTTCTCGAAAGACTTTGGTGTAACTCTTCTTCGTGGTTTGTAAATTTTTCATTGCAACCGACTTAGGATGCATCTTCTCTGAACAATATCACGCAAAACAAAGTTATGTATGAAATGTATGATTAACAACACCTCAATAAAAAATAGAAAGAAGACTACCTAGCTTGGATTGGAGTTGGCTGGGGTTTCCTAAAAATCTTTTGGTATCCAAATAAGGAGCACGGCCCCAACACTCCTGGAACAGGCCAACTACGCTCTCTTCGAGCTCGTCTAAATTGTACTTAACTATTACCGGTTTCTCCTCCTAATATAAAGAAAATCGGGGTTCATCGTTCTCATAAAAAAAGAAAGGTCATGCATTATCGACAGCTTGGATTTTGAAGAAATAATTATTAAAATCATGAAAAGACTCATAAAAGATAGCAAACACCTTCCTCCCCTGGATAAACCGAAAAGAGACCCAACCTAGTTTTTTAGAAGAACTAAAGGGCTTAGTAAGAACAAAGAGATAAAAGAAGACCTTTAGATAGGGTTGGACGTCAAGCTCCCGACACAAAAGCTGATATATTTTCAAAAAACCCCAAGAATTAGGGTGTAATTGGGTAGGAGCGATATTACAAGTCTAAAGAACATCAATCTCGAAATTGGAAAAAGGGAGGCAGACATCTAGCTTAGTAAAGAAGCAATCATAGGCATAAAAGAAGGGGCTTCTGACCTATCAAGTTGGAAAAAGCACACTCTCTCCTCGGGATCAGCAACAATTATCTCATCATTTTTCTCATCCTCCCAGTTTATACACAGTCTATGATGTCTACGAAATTGTTTAGCAAACTCTCTATCAATTATAGGGACAGGAGTAAGTACAGTTATATCTACATAGGTCAGGTTGGACAGAACTTTAATGGACATATTGTGAATAATAGATTGAGACATAAAAGCTATACCTACTGAAGATTGTAAAAGGCTTAGAGAAGAGGGGGGTGAATCTATGACCTTCTTTTACTTTAATGAAATAATCCTTTTAAAACAAACTTGCAATCTGAACATGTTTGAACTCAGTAGCCAAAAAATTTATGAGACAATTTCATTTTATCTCATGAATATCAGAAAACAGAACAGAGCAGGGAAGAGAGAAGCTGACACCATCATGTATCCTAGTTTGGTTGCCTTGTGCAATGTAACTACGTCCAGTCTCTACCACAATAGCGGTGGAATTTCCACTATAACTAAAATATTATATACACCAATTCTACAGGATTCACACAATCCTTTTACACTCAAGTTCTAACCTAACTTGACTTGGTTATGTTAATACCTAACTCTTCACTCTTAGTGCTAACCCAACTAAGAAAGGGATACCTCATAGGTACAAGATACAAGACACAGACTTAACCTAAAGAAATCTGAAATAACTTTAGACTTTTTATTCATGTGTATCTCTCTGCCTCTTTCCACTCTTAGGCTCTTTCAATGACTCTCTCATTCAGCCTTTTACCTCAAGAAATTACAGAAAGATAAACATTAAAAAGTAAATTACAATCTGTAAAACATGAAGGAGATTAATACTTCAACAGCCTCTTTGCTATGTGATAAACCAGATTTGCTAGCCTCTGATTCAGTTCTTCTTTCTGGCGGAATGCTCCTTTGACTAGGAAGCACTGTCCAAGTAGATGAACTTCTTCAAAGAGCCCTTCTCATAACATACACCTCAAGAACACTGGTTTTCTCTCCTTACTTCTGAATGATGAGAAATATTCTTTTGTATCTCCTTGTATGTTGCTGAGTTGCTCTCTCCTAGGTCAACCCTTGAGCAGTGTGCTTCACTAACTTACCATGTCACTTTTCAGTTAATCCCCAAATTAGAAACTGTGGTTCTGACTCTTTTTGTTGATCGAAAACCATAAAACAGCATAAACAAATATTTTCAATGCTAAACCCATATCTTAGCCATTGAAGCATAACTTGGTCCCCAAGACACACTTATGACCGTAGATGCACAGATGTGAAGAACAGAGATCATCTTTCCCATGTATCCCATTTCATACTGGCAGAGAGATGGGAAGAGGAGAAGAAAGCAATATGCATGCAATAGGAAATGTGTTACCTTTGACCTTTGCCTTAGCTTGATTTGGTTTGATTTAGTTGATTAGACCTCAACCTTTCTTGCCTAACCTTCTCTTTCTTTCTTCTTCAGTGACTAGCTTAGGAACTAAGCTTTCTCTCACTTCTCTGATTTCTGACCAAAAGGGAAAAAGGTGAACGTTGCTTTTGGTGAAAGCAAATGAGAGGGAATTGCTTGCTGACGGACTTGGATCGGATATTATTCATGCAACCTGTTTGATTTCTTTGGCCCATCTGATTTTATTGCTTTGAATCCTTTTGGGCTGTTTATTGATTTGTAGCCCACCAGCCTTGTTTCTTATTTTCCATCCAATTGGGGCTGCTGTTGTATATTAATTTTTGGCCTGCATCACTCAACCAAAATAATTAACAACTAATTGGGTAATTAGCCCAATAATCTAATATTTGTCATCATCAATTATGTTAGTTAATTTCTTTACTCAACACCTACAAATATAACAAACAAAGAAATCGTCACAAAAGAACTCAAACACCAAACAAAAGAAACCAGTTCTTCATCAACAGAAAGAAAAATAAAAATTTGAAAGGTTTTTTCACAAACAAACTCAAGATATAAAAATGGCATCGCTTTCGAAAAGGCAAAAATGATACTATTTGGAGATAATACAACTATATCAAAGTTTGTAGCAACAATCTCAAGGAGCAACAATTTCAATGGTTTCAAGTAGCGACAAGTAGTGACAGTTTCAAAGAAAATGAAAAAATTATTCATCGCTAACAACATTTCAAATTATCATTCAAAGCAAACACAAGCACTATCCAGAGCAATTAAAACAAAAAGTAAGAAAAAAGAAAAAGTACCAACCTTTAAGAAACAAAAGAAACAAAAACAAGGGGCACACCGACATTGGAAAAGCACAAATGATCCTATCCAAAATACGAATGAAAACCTTAAAAGATCCAAGATGGAGAAATCTTGAGTGATAGAGCAAAAGTGAAAGAAAGAGACAAGTGACGGAACAAAGGTGAAATCAAACGTTTTCAGAAACGGAAAAAGAAGAAAGAGGGAAGAGGTGAAGCATTTATAAAGACACAAAGGGCAAAAAATACATTTTGCATTCCTCTTTTAAAGTTACACAGGGATCCCAAGAAAACTGCCACGTAACATATGCCACGTCATTAAGGGATGGAACACTTTAAAAAATTTGAAACACGTCAGTACCTGACCTCTTGAAGGCGGCATACCTAACAAGGGAAACTAGAACCACAAATGCTTAATCTTGACTTATGAAAAGATCAGACTCAATCAGGGAAACTGTTCATACCCTGACCCAAAATATAAAGCTAGGTCCAATAAAGATAAAGGTCCACCAAAAAAGGTGGCCCTTTTCCGCCTACCCGACTTCATAAGAGGTCAGGAACGACAATAAGGGATTGGCTCTGCTCATTTGAATAAGCAACCAAATCCTAAAATATTTTTCATTATCTCTCTACTCTATCTAGAAGTGTGGTTTGAATAAATTTCCATGATAAAGGAAACATTTATCCACTAATAAAGGTGGAACTACTCCAAAAGATAGTTATCCAATCTGCTATAAATACATTGACACCCCTTAGGTATATTCAAGTCTCAATCTACTAAAAACCTACTTAAACCTCTTGTTAACTTAAACATCGGAGTCTTTTGCAGGAACCATCCCCACCTCCTCACAAGGAACTCAGATGGCGGAACTTCGGCACCAGCTTAAGTCAGACACTGCCTTATACGGAGTATGGACCTCACGTTCAGTCCCAAATCACCGTTTCAGGTAACTCACAAAATAATATTCATATCAGAATAATATAATATAATATTTTTTGTATTTATATATCTTTTATAATTTTTAATATATAAAGATTTATTTATAAATGAAAAGAGCGAAAATGAAAAATGAAAGATTGTAAAAGTATTTATGAAATACTAAATATTTTGACGAATATGAATGTGACTTTAGCAAAAAAAAATGTTAATAGGCAAGATAAATGAATGTGCTAAGGAAGGTTAATAGGTAAGATATTTGTTCTTAGGAGAGCTCCTTGGTTTGATCAGATGGCACTTACAAGAAGATTCTAACACTCAAATCAAAAGAATCTTGTAGGTGTAGTAAAGTTATAGTGAATGTATAGTTTTTTTTTTTTTACTCAAAGAAGCTAATGGCTCTTATTTTTTATATTAGGTTTCATATTAAAGGAGATGATTAATTCACTTTCTTAATATGATCTGGTTCCATGATTTTAGTGGGTGTTAGGTGATATAGATAGGTATTCACATACTAAAACAATTGTTAGAGTTATTGTCTTGGATTCCTAGACATATGTGATTTCTGCCATGAATTGGGTGACTCTATGGGTCGAAATCGTCCCAAGAAAAATATTCGAAACAACACTTTTTAGGGATATGGTCTCTTTACCACAAGGTATTGATGCCTCATCATGGACTTTGATATGAGGATATTACTATTTTGTGGTGCAATGATTCACAGTTTCTGAAAAATTTGCATAGGTTTTTCAAGTAGATGCCCTTTAGTCATTGTAAAAAATCATGTCTGAAAAACTTCAACCCACCCTTAGATTTTACAATGTGGATCATTGATGGTTGTGGTTTACTAGCTTTTTTACTTTTGTTGGAGGAAAAGGTGTTTTTTCTTTTTACCCCCCAAGCAATGGGGTGCTATAGACTCCTTACATCCCAGTCTTTACATTTTTGAAGGGAGGGGTTTAAATTTGTTTTCATTATTTTTTGATTTATTTTTTCATTTATGTCCCTTTAATGTTATCTTCCTCATTTTTTGTCATTTTGGTCTCTTTGTGATATGGCTCATCGAGGAAAGGTTATCAAAATTATCTCTTGGCAAGTGATCCCTTTTGTCTTTTCAACCTTTCTATTTGTTGTGTACATGTTGTTAGGGGTAGCAAACCAGTCGAAACCCGTCGGGCTGGCCCGTGTAACTCGCCAAAAAAGCAAGCCGAGCTGGAAATTTGAAACCGCCTAATCTGTGGGCTTTGGAGGGTTTTGGCGGGGCGGGATGGGCTTTCCTAGTGGGCCGTTCATTTTTTTTGTAATTGAAGATGATAAGTGAAGATATTCTAAGTTATAATTTGGGTTATATTCTATGTTTGATTGATTAGAGAGTTGAAGATGTTTAGTTATATATTTTGGACATTATTTGTTGTATTTTTTACAATGTTGGTTAATTATTTTGTTTCAAAAAATTTAGTTGGTGATTTTGTTTAATACTTATTTAAAATTATAAAGACTTTAATGTTTGTGAATTTAGAAATTATAAATTTTTTATGTCTTTAGAAATTATAAATTTATTGAAATGGTAGTAAAATTATATATTTTTTAATATTTAATGGTTTATTAATAAAAAGTAGAAAAAGAGAATTGGCGACCCTGCCGTTAAGTGGGATGAGGCGGACTAAACCCGCCAATTCTCTTTTTCTATTTTGGCGGGACGGGCTAGCCCGTTTGCCACCCTTACATGTTGTTCTTTTGGGTTTTCTAATTTTTTTTGTTTAGGGGAAGAGCTACTGCTCATAGATATATTGGATAGTTTAAGGCCTTTCATTGAAGTAGTTTTCCCTATTTAGCTTGCTTTTTACCTGTAGTTTCATAGTGGTGCCCCCTGTTCTTGTAGGCATAGTGAAAAAGAAGATCACCTCGACTTCGACCTGAAAACTAGTTTATGTAGGTGCAATCTTCAATAGGCACCACTAGGTGATTAACGACGTTTTGAGGTCCCCTTCTTAGGTTGACAAGGAGTTTCTGGAGAAGCTTCAGAAGAGAGGGGACATCTGTTGGGCAAGTAAGGTCAAATAACTTCACTAATTGTTCATTTTGGACAATATAATCATAAGCGTATCAGCTACCTAAACACCATGCCAACAACCATGCTGACTATCTTTGGATCTACATACAAGGCTACCTTCATGAGGTTGGGGTTTGGTTGACATTTACTGAGTTTTAGCAACAGCTACTAAGCCATGCTTTATAGTTTTGTCTTAGTTGCATACAAAATAGTTGGGTGACTAAGGACATACGAGTTAGTTTTCAAGCTTTTAGGTCTTCCTCTCTCCACCAGCTTGTTCATATATCTTTTTAAACTTACTACCCCAAAATACGAGGGAAAAATGCAGAAGGGTTATATGTGCTTATAGACTTAACAGAATCAGAAGATTATCTCCCTCTTTGTGCATTCATTCACTCATTCAAATATCAAAGAGCTCTATTTTAAAATAAGATTGACCCTAAGATCCTTTCTAGCTTACTCAAGTGTGCAAGAGGATTTTTTGTATGTATTGAACGTGTGAGGCTAGTTCCTTCGAATTAGACTATAAAGAGAGGAGCGTGATGTTGTTGATGTTTTGCATACTCTGTGGATGAGAGATCTTTGAATATCGGGCTTACGTGGGCGATTAGGAGGCGACTCAATATTTTGTTGGCAGTATTAATGATTATCTTTTTCTTGGCTCTTGTTTGTTGTTAACTTGTTTATTTCTTGGAATTTTGTAGATTGCATTTATAATCATATTTTAACTTGGGTTGTTTTGTGTTTATATTTTATTTTTGCATCTAGAATGGCTAGTGGGTTTTCCTAAGTGGTGTTGAAAAGGACACCTCTTCTTTTGTCGACCACCACCTACTTATTTCAAAGGTGGAGAAAAGGTTGTCATTTGTATTACATGCCGACAATACTCACTGGGTTGAGAGGATGTTGCTGAGGTCATCAACAATCGTTCGATCTTTTGATTCCGATCTAGAATCTTCTACCTTGTCGAAAGAGAAGTCTGTAAAGCACGAGAAGAAGATGATGCGAAGGTAAAGGGGCTTATCAAAGATATTTCCCATCTCCTTGATCGTGAGACTTCTCTCCTTAGAGGCTTGGTAAGGGCACATAAAGGCTTTGGAAATCTCTCATTCTCTTTGCAACTCTCCCAAATTGTGGTTGAGATGTGGAAAAAGAAGCATGTTAAGATTGCTTAGGCCACCATTTCCAAGGTGACAGATGTCAAGGTGGCTATTAAAGAGCAAGTTAGAGCTTTTCAATATGTTGTGGGAGAGAAGATTATTGACATCCCATATAATTTCCTCTCCTTCTTCCTTTTTTTTGCTTTGAACTTTTGTAATTAATTTTTAATTTGCACTACTTCTTTTTTCACTAGACTCATTTGAACATTTGTACTTATTGATCTAATTAACTGGAGTTGTTGGCCTTACTGAGTCATTTTCATTCTCTGCCTTGTACTTTGATTTTATACATATGAGTATATTTTTCATTTTTTGAACATACTATTTAACCTGAGATGTGATAAATCCCTTGACCTTTTGGAGTCATGACATTCATTTTATGCTTATTTGACTCTGTTGTTTTGATTTGTTCTTTCAAACTATAACTTAGAGCAAAAAAATGAAAAAGAAAGGAACCTGGCTAAATGAAAAAGTTATTGGCCTATGACGTCGAGATTTTTGCTAGTAAAGAATTTTATAAAGTCGCGTTGTAAGTATAGATTCTGAACCAACAGAAATCCCTTCATACAAACGTTTTGGTTGTCACAAGTAACAAACCCCTAAATAAATTGATAACCGAAATATTTAAACCTCGGGTCGTTTTCTCAAGGAATTGCAGGGAGGTGTGTTCTTGTTATTGGTCATGAGTTTTGTAAATTGGGGGTTTTGAGAATGAGGAACAAGTATGATAAATGACAAATAAAATAAATAAATGACTGTAAAATAAACTCTTGGCAAGGTATGAGAAATTGGAAGTCCTATCCTAGTTATCCTTATCAATGATGATGAAAATTGAATCTTAATTCCACTTAGTTAACCTCTGCTGGTGCGAAGGAAGGTCAAGTGGCTAATTAGTTTGATCTTTAAATCCTAGTTAATTCCTAGAAAAAGATTGGGATTATAGAAGTTCAAGCTAATTAGCAAAGATAGTGATTATTGATCACGTTGAGTTTGATAACTCAAGAGTTACTGATTTCTTAACCAAAGCCAGGAATGTAGAAAGCTAAATTAAAATCATAAATAACTGGAATACCTCAAATAATATTCATTCAAAGCAGTCAAATCTAACATGGAAAATATTCATAAGCCAACTGGGCAACATAAATCAAACATAAATAAAAGCATTAAAGTATCTCAAAGTAGAAGAGAGGTCAAAATAAAGGAAGATTGAACATGATATGAAGAGTTGAATTAAATCCTTAATTTCTAAAAAATCCTAATTTCTAAATCCTAAGAGAGAGGAGAGAACCTCTCTCACTAAAACTACATATAAACTATGAGAGGTAACTAATTGGCTAGCTCCCTTTTTCTTTCGGATGTATTTCCCAACTTCATAACCTCTGGTCTGTACTTTCCGGACTTGGATTTGGGCCAAAAAGGGCATCAAAAATCGTTGGGATCACTTTCTATAATTTCTGGTGCGTGGCCTCTATCACGCGTCCGCGTGGGTCACGCAGTCGCGTCATGTGGAATTTTCCTTGTCACGCGGTCGCTTCAGTCATGCGTCCGCGTCATATGCGTTTCGCTTGTGGTGCGCGATCGCGTCACTACCATTTTGCGTTAGCATGTGGCCGCGTCGCCCATGCGATCGCGTCGCTGCCAGTTTCTTCAAAAACTCCGTTTTATGCTTTCCTTCCATTTTTGCATGTTTCCTTTTCATCCTTTAAGTCATTCCTGCCTTAGAAGATCTGAAATTACTCAACACACGAATCACGGCATCGAATGACAATAAAAGATAATTAAAATTAATACTTTTAAAGCCTAGAAAACATGTTTTTCACATACATCTCATAATAAAGAAGGGAAGGTAAAACCATGCAATTTCACATGCATAAGTGGGTGAAGGATTGAACAAAACACTTAAATTCAGCACAAATTATATCATAAAATATGGGTTTATCAACCTCTCCACACTTAAACAATAGCATGTCCTCATGCTAAATCAAAGATAAAGAGTAAAGTAAAGTGGTGGAATCTCATGCAATGTAATCTATTCTAAATGCATCTACCTAAATGAGTCATGCAAATCTAGTTATTATCCACTTATATATAAAACCTTACATGTAGTTAAATTAATTCACATTCTCAAGGAATCATATATGCATAGCCAACCTTAGATAATGTTAAGGCCCTTTTACAATTGAGATGGATAAATAAAATATTTTTCAAACTTGCAAGACAACTAATAATAGAAGTAGAGATATATGGTTATGAGCTATTGAACCCTTACTGGATTTTGTGTTTACTCTTTAGTCACTCAGTGCTTATTGGGTTAATCACTCTATTCTTCTTTTTATTCTTGTTTTCCATAACTTTGTTCTTCATCTATCCAATCAACAATTATAGAATATAGGCATACAAAAATTATGAGGTCTTTGATTAAGGTTAATGGGGCCAAGGTAAAGGTAAGGATATATGTATAAGGCTAAGTGAGCTAATTAAGTGAATCCTTGATTAGTCTAAGATCTCACCTAACATACATATTTTGTAAAGCAAAGCTTCTTCACCTATTTTCCCAAATTTCTCCCATTTTTATATTACATGCTCATATTCTGATTTTTTTTTACACATGGTAATTAATTTATTTTGACTTCACATGAGCATGCTTCCCAAATTATTTTCACATAACTTGTTTAATTTAATTTCCTACTTTTCTATCATTCCATGTTCCCATAAAGTTTCCTACACTTAAATTTTACACAAAATCTATCTTAAGCTAACCAAGGATTCAACTTGGGATTTTTATTTTGTTTTTCTGCTTAAGGCTAGTAATGTGGTTATAAGGAAGAAGGGGATTAAAAGGCTCAAGGGGGCTAACAAGGGTGATGTAAAAGGTAGGCTAATTTGGGAGTGGTGAGCTAGAATCAAACAATGGCCTCAATCACTTTCTTGGTATGTATCTATGTTCTATAATCGGACGTACAGATTAAAACAAAGTAAAGAACACCAGAATAAATAAGAAGGGCGGAACACACAGGAATAAAATATTATAGTTTAAATGCAACCATACAATTAAGCTCAAAACTCACAGGTTGTGTGTTCTCTAACTCAAAAATCATATATCACTTATATATGTCATGCAGGTAGAAATCAAGAGTTCCCATTATTCTCAATGTAAAATATATATTGGATGGCTTTAAACTTTCAGTGTTCCTCCTTGATGAAATGTTGTTAACTAACTAACATGTAATGCTATATATACAACGTGTGGATTGTTTTTATTCTGTTAAAGTTTCTAGCTTACTTCCTTTTTATTTTCAATCAAATCAACTATCATATGCTAAAAAGGGTAAACTATACTAATTAATCCACCTAAAATATAACTAGTAAACTAATGTGCAACTCAAGCTAAAATATCCAAGATAGTATACATATAGCTCAAAATGCATAATGCAAAAAGTACAATAAAAAGCAAAAAGAGAAAAATATGCAAAAATACAGAAAATGAACAAAATAAGAAGAGAGTTTGTAGTGGTTCACTAAAATAAATATATGCCAGAGATGGCAACTTCCCCACACTTAAATAATAGCCTCGTCCTCGATGCTCACTCAAGCTGGGTGTGAAGGAGTGTCATCTCCGGAAGGATGGGCTGCTGGTGTCTCGATGGTAGGCTGAGGGTCTGCAGTCGCTGTGAGGATCGGAGGAGTGGTCTGCTGAAACAGGGGCTCTGTCTGTAGAGGAATCTCCGGATCTACAGTCTGTAGCTGGTGGTGCTCCTCACGATGTGGTGCTGTGAGGCTGGGACCTCCCTGCTCAGCCTGGGTAGGTGCTTCCTCATGATCACTCACTTCCTCTTCAGAAGTGTCGGAAAGCGTGTCGGGCTCAGAGGGAATGTCACCACCAGAGTGGATCATCAGCTTGAGGTGCTCATAACGTCGCTTGTGGCAACGCTCAGACCTCTCAAAAAGTCGCCTGGTGGGGCGGTCAGATCTCTCAATCTGCTGCTGGTGATGGCGCTCTATCTGATCTAGGCGGTCAAAGAGGCGGCTCACCAAACGGTAGACGGGCTCAGGAGCAGGTGGGGGTGCAGTGGGTGGTGCTGGACCAGTAGGGGCAGAAGGGGTAGCTGAAGAAGTGGCGGCCTCAGTAGTGTCAGTGAGAAATGGAGGACGGTAGCCGAAATCCAGGAACTTCCGACTGTGAGGGATGATCTTTCGGCACTCTACGGTAGGTGGCTTTTCATCAACAACCTCCCAAGGTACCTCAGCTCGGCGACCCAACTAAGTAATCAGGTAAGGAAAAGAGAGGGTGCCTCTAACATGGACCCTGGCCATGTAATGCCGGATGAAGCGAGGTAGATAAAGGTCCTTACCCGTCATCACACACCAGATGAGGGTAATCATGGCAGCTGGCACCTCTGTCTCATGAGTACTTGGCATCACATAGTTGCTCAGAATCTGTTGCCATAGACGAGCCTCATCATTCAGATATATAAGCCTGATTCCCTTTGGTACCAATGTACTTGTACCCATAACCCAAGGAACAGTAGGATCAAGGGTGATGTCCTTCTTCACTGCATCCCAATCAAACTTTATAAATCTCATATCTTCCTCAGCTCTCTGGTAACCATTTGGCTGATCTGATTTAGGTGGAAGATGGAGGATTTCTTCAATTGCTTCCTCAGTAACCTGAATCTGTTTGCCTCTGAGCTGGACTGCATCCAGGGAAGAGAGAAAGCAATTACTGTAGAATTCTCTAACCCAGGATGAATTGACCTCAGTTAGGTTCCTCTCTAGGAAGAACCAGCTTCTTTATTTGATCTGATCTGAGGTGTACTGCTGAAGTTCTTCTGGAATTTTGAGGGTCCTTTCCAGGAGTAGGTTCCTGCCGGTGGCAAAGGTTAGGTATTTCACCTCACAGTATTTGTTTGTAAATTTTATCGGGTCAGCTGAAGGTACCAACTGATTAGCCTTTTTCTGCGGGGTAAAGTTCTTCTCCCGCCAGGAATCATCATGTAAAATGCCCAGGATAGAACCAGAGGATTCATTTCTTTTCCGTTTGCCAGTGGTAACTTTGCCCTTTCCCTTGCCTTGAGAGTCAGACATCCTGAAAAACAGAATATCTAAGATATAATTGAGGAGTAAAAGCAGGAAAATAGGAAGGCAAATAACAAGATAAGCAGTAAGTGGCAAAGGAACAGTAGGTGATGAGCGGATAATTTATACGCTTTTTGGCATTGTTTTTAGGTAGTTTTTAGTAAGTTCAAGCTACTTTTAGGGATGTTTTCATTAGTTTTTATGTTAAATTCACATTTCTGGACTTTACTATGAGTTTGTGTGTTTTTCTATAATTTCAGGTAATTTCTGGCTGAAATTGAGGGACTTGAGCAAAACTCTGAAAAAGGCTGACAAAAGGACTGCTGATGTTGTTGGAATCTGACCTCCCTACACTCGAAATGGATTTTCTGGAGCTACAGAACTCCAAATGGCGCGCTCTCAACGGCGTTGGAAACTAGACATCCAGAGCTTTCCAGCAATATATAATAGTCTATACTTTATTTGGAAATTGACGATGCAAATTGGCGTTGAACGCCAAGTACATGCTGCTGTCTGGAGTTAAACGCCAGAAACACGTCATGATCCGGAGTTAAACGCCCAAAACACGTTATAACTTGGTGTTCAACTCCAAGAGAAGCCTCAGCTCGTGGATAGATCAAGCTCAGTCCAAGCATACACCAAGTGGGCCCCGGAAGTGGATTTATGCATCAATTACTTACTCATGTAAACCCTAGTAGCTAGTCTAGTATAAATAGGATAATTTACTATTGTATTAGACATCTTTTGACAGTTTAATCTTTTAACTGTTTAGTCTTTGATCATTTGGTCTTTTGATCATTCAGGGGGCTGGCCATTCGGCCATGTCTGAACCTTTCACTTATGTATTTTCAACGGTGGAGTTTCTGCACACCATAGATTAAGGGTGTGGAGCTCTGCTGTACCTCAAGTTTCAATACAATTATTATTACTTTCTATTCAATTCTCTTTTATTCTGATTCCAAGATATACGTTGCACAACACTTTGATGAATGTGATGATTCGTGACACTCATCATCATTCTCACCTATGAACGCGCGTGACTGACAACCACTTCCGTTCTACTTTAGGCCGGGCACATACTGGTGCGCGAAATTGTGAACAATACTTTTCACAACTCTCATAATCCCCGGTCATGAACCCCAAAAACTTGGTAGTTCAATCCCATGGCATTACACAACTTCGCACAACTAACCAGCAAGTGCACTGGGTCGTCCAAGTAATACCTTACGTGAGTAAGGGTCGATCCCACGGAGATTGTTAGTATGAAGCAAGCTATGGTCATCTTGCAAATCTTAGTCAGGCAGACTCAAATATATATGGTGATGAACGAAAATAACATAAAAGATAAAGATAGAGATACTTATGTAATTCATTGGTAGGAACTTCAGATAAGCGCATGAAGATGCCTTCCCTTCCGTCTCTCTGCTTTCCTACTGTCTTCATCCAATCCTTCTTACTCCTTTCCATGGCAAGCTCGTGTAGGGTTTCACCGTTGTCAATGGCTACCTCCCATCCTCTCAGTGAAAGCGATTGCATATGCTCTGTCACAGCATAGCGGAATTCAGCTGTCGGTTCTCGGTCAGGCCGGAATAATATCCATTGATACTTTTGCGTCTGTCACTAACGCCCCACCTGCTAGGAGTTTGAAGCACGTCACAGTCATTCAGTCATTGAATCCTACTCAGAATACCACAGACAAGGTTAGACCTTCCGGATTCTCTTGAATGCTGCCATCAGTTCTTGCCTATACCACGAAGACTCTGATCTCACGGAATGGTTGGCTCGTTTGTCAGGCGAGCACTCGGTTGTCAGGCGATCGACCATGCATCGTGCAATCAGGAATCCAAGAGATATTCACTAGAGCCTTGGTTGCTTGTAGAACAAGAGTGGTTGTCAGTCACCTTGTTCATAAGTGAGAATGATGATGAGTGTCACGGATCATCACATTCATCAAGTTGAAGAACAAGTGATATCTTGGAACAAGAACAAGCGGAATTGAATGGAAGAACAATAGTAATTGCATTAATACTCGAGGTACAGCAGAGCTCCACACCTTAATCTATAGTGTGTAGAAACTCCACCGTTGAAAATACATAAGCATAAGGTCTAGGCATGGCCGAATGGCCAGCCTCCCAATGATCTAAGATAGCATAAAACACGAAGATAGCTACCCCGATGATATCTCAATACAATAGCAAAAGGTCCTACTTATAGAAAACTAGTAGCCTAGGGTGTACAGAGATGAGTAAATGACATAAAAATCCACTTCCGGGCCCACTTGGTGTGTGCTTGGGCTGAGCAATGAAGCAATTTCGTGTAGAGACTCTTCTTGGAGTTAAACGCCAGCTTTTATGCCAGTTTGGGCGTTTAACTCCCATTTAGGTGCCAGTTCCGGCGTTTAACGCTGGAATTTCTTGAGGTGACTTTGAACGCCGGTTTGGGCCATCAAATCTTGGGCAAAGTATGAACTATCATATATTGCTGGAAAGCCCAGGATGTCTACTTTCCAACGCCGTTGAGAGCGCGCCAATTGGGCTTCTGTAGCTCCAGAAAATCCACTTCGAGTGCAGGGAGGTCAGAATCCAACAGCATCTGCAGTCCTTTTTAGTCTCTGAATCAGATTTTTGCTCAGGTCCCTCAATTTCAGCCAGAAAATACCTGAAATCACAGAAAAATACACAAACTCATAGTAAAGTCCAGAAAAGTGAATTTTAACTAAAAACTAATAAAAATATACTAAAAACTAACTAGATCATACCAAAAACATACTAAAAACAGTGCCAAAAAGTGTATAAATTATCCGCTCATCACAACACCAAACTTAAATTGTTGCTTGTCCTCAAGCAACCGAAAATAAAATAAGATAAAAAGAAGAGAATATGCAATGAATTCCAAAAACATCTATGAAGATCAGTATTAATTAGATGAGCGGGGCTTTTAGCTTTTTGCCTCTGAACAGTTTTGGCATCTCACTCTATCCTTTGTAACTCAGAATGATTGGCTTCTTTAGGAACTCAGAATCCAGATAGTGTTATTGATTCTCCTAGTTAAGTATGATGATTCTTGAACACAGCTACTTTATGAGTCTTGGCCGTGGCCCAAAGCACTCTGTCTTCCAGTATTACCACCGGATACATACATGCCACAGACACATAATTGGGTGAACCTTTTCAGATTGTGACTCAGCTTTGCTAAAGTCCCCAATTGGAGGTGTCCAGGGTTCTTAAACACACTCTTATTGCCTTGGATCACAACTTTATTCTTTCTTTTCTTTCTTTTTCTCTTTCTTTTTTTCGGTTTTTTTTTGTATTCACTGCTTTTTCTTGCTTCAAGAACCATTTTTAATGATTTTTCAGATCCTCAGTAACATGTCTCCTTTTTCATCATTCTTTCAAGAGCCAACCTTCATGAACCACAAATTCAAGATACATATGCACTGTTTAAGCATACATTCAGAGAACAAGAGTATTGCCACCACATCAAAATAATTAAACTATTATAAAATTCAAAATTCATGCAATTCTTTCCTTTTTTCTCAATTAAGCACGTTTTTTATTCAAGAAAGGTGATGGATTCATAGGACATTCATAACTTTAAGGCATAGACACTAAGACACTAATGATCACAAGACACAAGCATGGATAAACATAAGC
The DNA here is from genome assembly GCF_014773155.1 of Arachis stenosperma. Taxonomy (NCBI): domain Eukaryota; kingdom Viridiplantae; phylum Streptophyta; class Magnoliopsida; order Fabales; family Fabaceae; genus Arachis; species Arachis stenosperma. The sequence continues at coordinate 107,562,164 of NC_080380.1, read as the reverse complement.
ATAAAATTCAAAAAACAGAAGAATAAAGAACAAGAAAATTAAAGAACGGGTCCACCTTAGTGATGGCGGCTCTTTCTTCCTCTTGAAGATCCTATGGAGTGCTTGAGCTCCTCAATGTCTCTTCCTTGTCTTTGTTGCTCCTCCCTCATGATTCTTTGGTCTTCTCTAATTTCATGAAGGATGATGGAGTGTTCTTGATGCTCCACCCTTAGTTGTCCCATGTTGGAACTCAATTCTCCTAGGGAGGTGTTCAGTTGCTCCCAATAGTTTTGTGGAGGAAAGTGCATCCCTTGAGGTATCTCAGGGATCTCATAATGAGAGGGGTCTCTTGTGTGCTCCATCCTTTTCTTGGTGATGGGCTTGTCCTCATCAATGGGGGTGTCTCCTTCTATGTCAACTCCAACTGAATAACAGAGGTGACAAATGAGATGAGGAAAGGCTAGCCTTGCCAAGGTGGAAGACTTGTCCGCCACCTTATAAAGCTCTTGGGCTATGACCTCATGAACTTCCACTTCTTCTCCAATCATGATGCTATGAATCATGATGGCCCGGTCTAGAGTAACTTCGGACCGGTTGCTAGTGGGAATGATTGAGCGTTGAATGAACTCCAACCATCCTCTAGCCATGGGTTTGAGGTCATGCCTTCTCAATTGAACCGGCTTGCCTCTTGAATCTCTCTTCCATTGTGCGCCCTCTTCACATATGACTGTGAGGACTTGGTCCAACCTTTGATCAAAGTTGACCCTTCTTGTGTAAGGATGTTCATCTCCTTGCATCATAGGCAAGTTGAACGCTACCCTCACACTTTCCGGACTGAAATCCAAGTATTTCCCCCGAACCATAGTAAGATAATTCTTTGGATTCGGGTTCACACTTTGATCATGATTCTTGGTGATCCATGTATTGGCATAGAATTCTTGAACCATCAAGATTCCGACTTGTTGAATGGGGTTGGTAAGCACTTCCCAACCTCTTCTTCGGATCTCATGGCGGATCTCCGGATATTCACCCCTTTTGAGTGAAAAGGGGACCTCGGGGATCACCTTCTTCAAGGCCACAACTTCATAGAAGTGGTCTTGATGCACCCTTGAGATGAATCTATCCATCTCCCATGACTCGGAGGTGGAAGCCTTTGCCTTCCCTTTCCTCTTTCTAGAGGTTTCTCCGGCCTTGGATGCCATAAATGGTTATGGAAAAACAAAAAGCAATGCTTTTACCACACCAAACTTAAAATGTTTGCTCGTCCTCGAGCAAAAGAAGAAAGAAGAGAGTAGAAGAAGAAGAAATGAGGGAGAAGGGGATGGCTTTGTAATCGGCCAAAGAAGGGGAGAAGTGGTGTTTAGGTTGTGAGTGGTGGGGTAGGTGGGGGTCCTATGGGGTCCACAGATCCTGTGGTGTCAAGGAAAAGTCATCCCTGCACCAAATGGCATCAAAATCCACGTTTTGAGCCATTTCTGGCGTTAAACGCTGGGCTGATGCCCATTCCTGGCGTTTAACGCCAGGTTCTTGCCCTTTTCTGGCGTTTAACGCCAGTCTGGTGCCCCTTTCTGGCGTTAAACGCCCAGAATGGTGCCAGACTGGGCGTTAAACGCCCAACTGCTAGGCTTACTGGCGTTTGAACGCCAGCAACATCTTCCTCCAGGGTGTGCTGTTTTTCTTCCTGTTTTTCATTTTGTTTTTGCTTTTTTCATTGATTTTGTGACTTCTCATGATCATCAACCTACAAAAAAAGATAAAATAACAAAAGGAAATAGTTGATTATAAAACATTGGGTTGCCTCCCAACAAGCGCTTCTTTACTGTCATTAGCTTGACAGAGGACTCTCATGGAGCCTCACAGATACTCAGAGTCATGTTGGAACCTCCCAACACCAAACTTAGAGTTTTAATGTGGGGGTTCAACACCAAACTTAGAGTTTGGTTGTGGCCTCCCAACACCAAACTTAGAGTTTGACTGTGGGGGCTCTGTTTGTCTCTGATTTGAGAGAAGCTCTTCATGCTTCTTCTCCATGGTGACAGAGGGATATCCTTGAGCCTTAAACACCAAGGATTTTTCATTCACTTGAATGATCAGTTCACCTCTATCAACATCAATCACAGCCTTTGCTGTGGCTAGGAAGGGTCTGCCAAGGATGATGGATTCATCCATGCACTTCCCAGTCTCTAGGACTATGAAATTAGTAGGGATGTAATGGTCTTCAACTTTTACCAAAACATTCTCTACAAGTCCATGAGCTTGTTTTCTTGAGTTGTCTGTCATCTCTAGTGAGATTTTTGCAGCTTGCACCTCAAAGATCCATAGCTTCTCCATTACAGAGAGAGGCATGAGGTTTACACTTGACCCTAAGTCACACAGGGCCTTCTTGAAGGTCATGGTGCCTATGGTACAAGGTATGGAAAACTTCCCAGGATTTTGTCTCTTTTGAGGTAATTTCTGCCTAGACAAGTCATCCAGTTCTTTGGTGAGCAAAGGAGGTTCATCCTCCCAAGTCTCATTTCCAAATAACTTGTCATTTAGCTTCATGATTGCTCCAAGGTATTTAGCAACTTGCTCTTCAGTGACATATTCATCCTCTTCAGAGGATGAATACTCATCAGAGCTCATGAAAGGCAGAAGTAAGTCCAATGGAATCTCTATGATCTCATTTTGAGCCTCAGATTTCCATGGTTCCTCATTGGGGAACTCAGAGGAGGTTGGTGCACACCCATTGAGGTCTTCCTCAGTGGCGTCCACCTCCTCTCTTTCCTCTCCATTTTCGGCCATGGTTATGGCCTTGCACTCTCCTTTTGGATTTTCTTCTGTATTACTTGGGAGAGTACTAGGAGGGAGTTCAGTAACTTTCTTGCTCAGCTGTCCCACTTGTGCCTCCAAATTCCTAATGGAGGACCTTGTTTCAGTCATGAAACTTTGAGTGGTTTTGATTAGATCAGAGACCATTGTTGCTAAGTCAGAGGTATTCTGCTTAGAACTCTCTGTCTGTTGCTGAGAAGATGATGGAAAAGGCTTGCCATTGCTAAACCTGTTTCTTCCACCATTATTGTTGTTGAAACCTTGTTGAGGTCTCTCTTGATTCTTCCATGAGAAATTTGGGTGATTTCTCCATGAAGAATTATAGGTGTTTCCATAGGGTTCTCCTAGGTAATTCACCTCTTCCATTGAAGGGTTCTCAGGATCATAAGCTTCTTCCTCAGATGAAGCATCTTTAGTACTGCTTGGTGCATTTTGCATTCCAGACAGACTCTGAGAAATTAGATTGACTTGTTGAGTCAATATCTTATTCTGAGCCAGAATGGCATTCAGAGCATCAATCTCAAGAACTCCTTTCTTCTGACTAGTCCCATTGTTCACAGGATTCCTTTCAGAAATGTACATGAATTGGTTATTTGCAACCATTTCAATGAGCTCTTGAGCCTCTGTAGGCGTCTTCTTCAGATGAAGAGATCCTCCAGCAGAGCTATCCAAAGACATCTTGGATAGTTCAGAGAGACCATCATAGAAAATACCTATGATGCTCCATTCAGAAAGCATGTCTGAGGGACATTTTCTGATTAATTGTTTGTATCTTTCCCAAGCTTCATAGAGGGATTCTCCATCCTTCTGTCTGAAGGTTTGGACTTCCACTCTAAGCTTACTCAATTTTTGAGGTGGAAAGAACTTTGCCAAGAAGGCATTGACTAGCTTTTCCCAAGAGTCCAGGCTTTCTTTAGGTTGAGAGTCCAACCATATTCTAGCTCTGTCTCTCACAGCAAAAGGGAATAGCATCAGTCTGTAGACCTCAGGGTCAACCCCATTAGTCTTGACTGTGTCACAGATTTGCAAGAATTCAGCTAAAAACTGATGAGGATCTTCCAATGGAAGTCCATGGAACTTGCAATTCTGTTGCATTAGAGAAACTAATTGAGGCTTAAGCTCAAAGTTGTTTGCTCCAATGGCAGGGATAGAGATGCTTCTCCCATAGAAGTTGGGAGTAGGTGCAGTAAAGTCACCCAGCACCTTCCTTGCATTGTTTGCATTGTTGTTGTTTTCGGCTGCCATGTGTTCTTCTTCTTTGAAGAATTCGGTCAGGTCCTCTAAAGAGAGTTGTGCTTTGGCTTCTCTTAGCTTTCTCTTCAAGGTTCTTTCAGGTTCAGGGTCCGCTTCAACAAGAATGCCTTTGTCTCTGCTCCTGCTCATATGAAAGAGAAGAAAACAAGAAGATGTGGAATCCTCTATGTCACAGTATAGAGATTCCTTGAGGTGTCAGAGGAAAAGAAAAAAATAGAAGAAAGAGGGTAGAAGAATTCGAACTTGATTAGATAGAGTTCGAATTGTGCATTAAGAAGAAGTAGTACTCCATAAATAGAAGGATGTGAGAAGGAGGGAAGAGAATTTTCGAAAATTAATTAGAAAGATGTCAAAAACATTTTTTTAAAAATTGATTGATAATTTTCGAAAATTGAAAGTGGAGAAGAAATCAAGTGATTTTTGAAAAAAAAAATTTTGAAATTAGAAGTTAAAAAGATTTGATTGAAAACTATTTTGAAAAAGATGTGATTAAAAAGATTTGATTTGAAAACAATTTTAAAAGATATGTTTTGAAAACAATTTTTTAAAAGATTTGATTTTGAAAATCAATGACTTGTCTAACAAGAAAAGATATGATTCAAACATTAAACCTTCCTCAACAGAAAAGGCAACATATTTGAGATGTTCAATCAAATCATTAATTGTTAGTAAGTATCTTTGAAAAAGGAAAGAGATTGATTTTGAAAACATTTGATTGAAAAGATATGATTTGAAAAAGATTTGATTTTGAAAAACTTTGAAAATTTGAAAAAAAATTGATTTGAAAACAAAATCTTCCCCCTTTGCCATCCTGGCGTTAAACGCCCAGAATGGTATCCATTCTGGCGTTTAACGCCCAAAATGCACCCTTTTTGGGCGTTAAACGCCCAACCAGGTACCCTGGCTGGCGTTTAAATGCCAGTCTGTCTTCTTCACTGGGCATTTTGAACGCCCAGCTTTTTCTGTATAATTCCTCTGCAGCATGTTCTGAATCTTCAATTCTTTGTATTATTGACTTGAAAAGACACAAATTAAAAATATTTTTGGATTTTTAATAATCAAAATGCAACAAGAATGAAATAACAATGCATGCAAGACACCAAACTTAGCAGTTTGTATACTACTGACACTATATGAGACACATAAACACTCAAGCCAAAAGAATTCAAAGATCAGAGTAAGAAATCATCAAGAATTATTTGAAGATCCTTAAGATACATGAATGAATGTATGCAATTGACACCAAACTTAAGATGAGACTAGTGTCTCAACAAGGAACATAACATATTTTTGGTTTTTATGAAATTTTTTTTTTGATTTTTTTGTGTTTTTCGAAAATTAGGTGGAAAAAGATATCAAAATTCTTAATGAGAATTCCAGGAATCAGTGCAATGTTAGTCTAAGACTCCGGTCCAGGAATTAGACATGGCTTCACAGCCAGCCAAGCTTTCAAAGAAAGCTTCGGTCCAAAACACTAGACATGGCCAAAGGCCAGCCAAGCCTTAGCAGATCACTGCTCCAAAAGCAAGATTGATAAAAATCAACAAGCTCTTGTGATGATAAGTTGAAACCTCAGTCCAATGAAATTAGACATGGCTTCTCAGCCAGCCAGATGTCAACAAATCATCATGAAACTCTAGAATTCATCTTCAAGAATTTCGAAAAAAAAAAATACCTAATCTAAGCAACAAGATGAACCGTCAGTTGTCCATACTGAACAATCCCCGGCAACAGCGCCAAAAACTTGGTGCGCGAAATTGTGAACAATACTTTTCACAACTCTCATAATCCCCGGTCATGAACCCCAAAAACTTGGTAGTTCAATCCCATGGCATTACACAACTTCGCACAACTAACCAGCAAGTGCACTGGGTCGTCCAAGTAATACCTTACGTGAGTAAGGGTCGATCCCACGGAGATTGTTAGTATGAAGCAAGCTATGGTCATCTTGTAAATCTTAGTCAGGCAGACTCAAATATATATGGTGATGAACGAAAATAACATAAAAGATAAAGATAGAGATACTTATGTAATTCATTGGTAGGAACTTCAGATAAGCGCATGAAGATGCCTTCCCTTCCGTCTCTCTGCTTTCCTACTGTCTTCATCCAATCCTTCTTACTCCTTTCCATAGCAAGCTCGTGTAGGGTTTCACCGTTGTCAATGGCTACCTCCCATCCTCTCAGTGAAAGCGATTGCATATGCTCTGTCACAGCATAGCAGAATTCAGCTGTCGGTTCTCGGTCAGGCCGGAATAATATCCATTGATACTTTTGCGTCTATCACTAACGCCCCGCCTGCTAGGAGTTTGAAGCACGTCACAGTCATTCAGTCATTGAATCCTACTCAGAATACCACAGACAAGGTTAGACCTTCCGGATTCTCTTGAATGCTGCCATCAGTTCTTGCCTATACCACGAAGACTCTGATCTCATGGAATGGTTGGCTCGTTTGTCAGGCGAGCACTCGGTTGTCAGGCGATCAACCATGCATCGTGCAATCAGGAATCCAAGAGATATTCACTAGAGTCTTGGTTGCTTGTAGAACAAGAGTGGTTGTCAGTCACCTTGTTCATAAGTGAGAATGATGATGAGTGTCACGGATCATCACATTTATCAAGTTGAAGAACAAGTGATATCTTGGAACAAGAACAAGCGGAATTGAATGGAAGAACAATAGTAATTGCATTAATACTCGAGGTACAGCAGAGCTCCACACCTTAATCTATGGTGTGTAGAAACTCCACCGTTGAAAATACATAAGCATAAGGTCTAGGCATGGCCGAATGGCCAGCCTCCCAATGATCTAAGATAGCATAAAACACGAAGATAGCTACCCCGATGATATCTCAATACAATAGCAAAAGGTCCTACTTATAAAAAACTAGTAGCCTAGGGTGTACAGAGATGAGTAAATGACATAAAAATCCACTTCCGGGCCCACTTGGTGTGTGCTTGGGCTGAGCAATGAAGCAATTTCATGTAGAGACTCTTCTTGGAGTTAAACGCCAGCTTTTATGCCAGTTTGGGCGTTTAACTCCCATTTAGGTGCCAGTTCCGGCGTTTAACGCTGGAATTTCTTGAGGTGACTTTGAACGCCGGTTTGGGCCATCAAATCTTGGGCAAAGTATGGACTATCATATATTGCTGGAAAGCCCAGGATGTCTACTTTCCAACGCCGTTGAGAGCGCGCCAATTGGACTTCTGTAGCTCCAGAAAATCCACTTCGAGTGTAGGGAGGTCAGAATCCAACAGCATCTGCAGTCCTTTTTAGTCTCTGAATCAGATTTTTGCTCAGGTCCCTCAATTTCAGCCAGAAAATACCTGAAATCACAGAAAAACACAAAAACTCATAGTAAAGTCCAGAAAAGTGAATTTTAACTAAAAACTAATAAAAATATACTAAAAACTAACTAGATCATACCAAAAACATACTAAAAACAGTGCCAAAAAGTGTATAAATTATCCGCTCATCACATATCTCTTAGATTCCCCAACAGAATCTTCGTGGTATAAGCTAGATAGATGGCGGCATTCATGGGGATCTGGAAAGTCTAACCTTGTCTGTGGTATTCCGAGTAGAATTCCGGAAATCCGGAAAGTCTAACCTTGTCTGTGGTATTCCGAGTAGGATTCCGGGATTGAATGACTTGACGAGCTTCAAACTCCTGAAGGTTGGGCGTTAGTGACAGACGCAAAAGAATCAAGGGATTCTATTCTAACCTGATTGAGAACCGACAGATGATTAGCCGTGCTGTGACAGAGCATTTGGACCATTTTCACTGAGAGGATTAAAAGTAGCCATTGATGATGGTGATGCCCTACATACAGCTTGCCATGGAAAGGAGTAAGAAGGATTGGATGAAAGCAATGAGAAAGTAGAGATTCGAAAGGATTCTAGCATCTCCACACGCCTATCTGAAATTTTTACTATTGATTTACATAAGTATTTCTATCCCTTTTTATTTTCTATTTTATTATTAATTTTCGAAACCCATAACCATTTAATCTGCCTAACTGAGATTTACAAGGTGACCATAGCTTGCTTCATAACAACAATCTCTGTGGGATCGACCCTTACTCACGTAAGGTATTCCTTGGATGACCCAGTACACTTGCTGGTTAAGTTGAACGGAGTTGTGTCCACACATAAGTGCCATAATAATGATTCCATACAACAACAAAGAATACTACATTGATGTGATCACAATTTCGTCCACCAAGTTTTTGGCGCCGTTGCCAGGGATTGTTCGAGTATGGACAACTGACGGTTCATCTTGTTGCTCAGATTAGGTAATTTTCTTTTCAAAAATATTTTTCAAAATTTTTCTTTTATTTTTTGTTTTTTCAAACTTTATTTTCGAAAAAAATTAATAAAAATCCAAAAAAAATTAGAAAATCATAAAAAGCAAAAATATTTTGTGTTTCTTGTTTGAGTCTTGAGTCAATTTTTAAGTTTGGTGTCAATTGCATGCTTTAAAAATTTTTTCTTGCATTTTTCGAAAATTTCATGCATTCATAGTGTTCTTCATGATCTTCAAGATGTTCTTGACAAGTCTTCTTGTTTGATCTTGATATTTTCTTGTTTTGTGTTGTTTGTTGTTTTTCATATGCATTTTTTGTTTGTTAGAGTCCATGCATTAAAGATTTCTAAGTTTGGTGTCTTGCATGCTTTCTTTGCATCAAAAATTTTTCAAAAATATGTTCTTGATGTTCATCATGATCTTCAAAGTGTTCTTGGTATTCATCTTGACATTCATAATGTTCTTGCATGCATCTTGTGTTTTGATCCAAAATTTTTATGTTTTGGGTCATGTTTGTGTTTTTCTCTCTCCTCATTAAAAATTCAGAAATCAAAAAAATATCTTTTCCTTATCTCCCTCCAAATTTTCGAAATTTTGGGTTGACTTGGTCAAAAATTTTTAAAAATTAGTTGTTTCTTACAAGTCAAGTCAAAATTTCAATTTTAAAAATCTTATCTTTTCAAAATCTTTTTCAAAAATTATATCCTTTTCAATTTTTTTCTATTTTTCGAAAATTTCAAAAATCTTTTTCAAATTATTTTCAAAATATTTTTCTTATCTTTGTATCATATTTTTGAAATTACACTAACAATTAATGTGATTGATTCAAAAATTTGAAGTTTGTTACTTTCTTGTTAAGAAAGGTTCAATCTTTAAAATCTAGAATCCTATCTTGTAGTTTCTTGTTAGTTAAGTCATTTTAAAAATTAAATCTTTTTCAAAGTATCTTTTTCTTTAAAATTTTTATCTTATCTTTTTATCTTATCCTTTTCAAAACTTTATCTTTTTCAAAATTTGATTTCAAAATATCTTATGTAACTTCTTATCTTCTTATCTTTTTCAAATTTGATTTTAATATCTTTTTCAACTAACTATTTGACTTTTTGTTTGTTTCTTATCTTTTTCAAAACCACATAACTACTTTTCCCTCTCTAATTTTCGAAAATATCTCACCCCTTTTTCAAAAATTCTTTTTAATTAACTAATTGTTTCATATTTTAATTTCAATTACTTTTTTATCTCTAATTTTCGAAAATTACTAACCCCTTTTTTTAAAATTATTTTCGAAATTCTTCCTCTCTTTTCTTATTCTATTTAATTATTTAATTACTAATACTTCTCTCCACCTCTCTCCATCTAAATATCTGAACCCACTCTTCTGCATTCTTCTCCCCTTTCTTTTTCTACTAACATAAAGGAATCTCTATACTGTGATATAGAGGATTCCTCTTCTTTTCTTGTTTTCTTCTCTTTCATATGAGCAGGAACAGGGAAAAAGGCACTCTTGTTGAAATTGATCCTGAACCTGAAAGGACTCTGAAAAGGAAACTAAGAGAAACTAAATTACAACAATCCAGAAACAACCTTTCAGAAATTTTCGAACAAGAGAAGGAGATGGCAGCCGAAAATAATAATAATGCAAGGAGAATGCTTGGTGACTTCACAAAGCCAACGTCCAAATTTGATGGAAGAAGCATCTCCATTCCTGCCATTGGAGCCAATAATTTTGAGCTTAAGCCTCAACTAGTTGCTTTAATGCAACAAAACTGCAAGTTTTATGGACTTCCATCTGAAGATCCTTATCAGTTGTTAACTGAGTTCTTGCAGATCTGTGAGACTGTAAAGATGAATGGAGTTGATCCTGAAGTCTACAGACTCATGCTTTTCCCTTTTGCTGTAAGAGACAGAGCTAGAATATGGTTGGATTCACAACCTAAGGATAGCCTGGACTCCTGGGATAAGCTGGTCACAGCCTTCTTGGATAAATTCTTTCCTCCTCAAAAGCTGAGTAAGCTGAGAGTGGATGTTCAAACCTTCAAACAAAAAGATGGTGAATCCCTCTATGAAGCTTGGGAAAGATACAAGCAGCTGACCAAAAGATGTCTATCTGACATGTTTTCAGAATGGACCATATTAGATATATTCTATTATGGTCTATTTGAATTTTCGAAAATATCATTGGACCATTCTGCAGGTGGATCCATTCACCTAAAGAAAACGCCTGAAGAGGCTCAAGAACTCATTGACATGGTTGCAAACAACCAATTCATGTACACTTCTGAGAGGAATTCCGTGAATAATGGGATACCTCAAAAGAAAGGAGTTCTTGATATTGATGCTCTGAATGCCATATTGGCTCAGAACAAAGTGTTGACTCAACAGGTCAACATGATCTCTCAAAGTCTGAATGGATGGCAACATGCATCCAACAGTACTAAGGAGGCAGCTTTTGAAGAAACTTATGATCCTGAGAACCCTGCCATGGCAGAGGTTAATTACATGGGTGAACCTTATGGAAACACCTATAACTCATCATGGAGAAATCATCCAAATTTCTCATGGAAGGATCAACAAAAGCCTCAACAAGGCTTTAACAATGGTGGACGCAATAGGCTGAGCAATAGCAAGCCTTTCCCATTATCTTCTCAGCAACAGACAGAGAATTCTGAACAAAACACTTCTAATTTAGCCAATCTAGTCTCTGATCTGTCAAAGGCCACTTTCAGTTTCATGAGTGAAACAAGATCCTCCATCAGAAATCTGGAGGCACAAGTGGGCCAGCTGAGTAAGAAAGTCATTGAAACTCCTCCCAGTATTCTCCCAAGCAATACAGAAGAGAATCCAAAAGGAGAGTGCAAGGCCATTGATATAATCAATATGGCCGAGTGCACAAGGGAGGAGGAGGACGAAAATCCTAGTGAGGAAGACCTCCTGGGATGTCCCTCAAGCAAGAAGGAGTTTCCTATTAAAGATCCAAAGGAATCTGAGGCTCATATAGAAACCATAGAGATTCCATTAAATCTCCTTCTGCCATTCATGAGCTCTGAAGACTATTCTTCCTCTGAAGAGGATGAAGATGTGACTGGAGAGCAAGTTGCTCAATATTTAGGAGCTATCATGAAGTTGAATGCCAAGTTATTTGGTAATGAGACTTGGGAAAGTGAACCTCCCTTGCTCATTAGTGAACTAGATACCTGGATTCAGCAAATTTTACCTCAAAAGAAACAAGATCCTGCAAGTTTTTGATACCTTGTACCATAGGCACCATGACCTTTGCAAAAGCTCTGTGTGATCTGGGGTCAGGGATAAATCTTATGCCACTCTCTGTAATGGAGAAGCTGGGGATCATTGAGGTACAACCTGCCTTGTTCTCATTACAACTGACAGACAAGTCATTGAGACAAGCTTATGGAATAGTAGAGGACATGTTAGTAAAGGTTGAAGGCCTTTACATCCCTGTTGATTTCATAATCTTAGACACTAGGAAGGAAGAGGATGAATGCATCATCCTTGGAAGACCTTTCCTAGCCACAGCAGGAGCTGTGATATATGTCAACAGAGGTGAATTAATCCTTCAATTGAATGGGGACTACCTTGTGTTTAAGGCACATGGCCCTCCCTCTGTGACAAAAGAGAGTAAGCATGAAGAGCTTCTCTCAGTTCAGAGTCAAGAAGAGCCCCCACAGTCAAACTCTAAGTTTGGTGTTGGGAGGCCAGAACCAACTTCTAAGTTTGGTGTTAAGACCCCATATCCAAACTCTAAGTTTGGTGTTGGGACTATACAACATTGACCTGATCACCTTGTGGCTCCATGAGAGCCACTGTCAAGCTATTGACATTGAAGAAGCGCTTGTTGGGAGGCAACCCAGTTTTATTTATCTAATTTTTATTTTATTTTATTTTATTGTTATTTTGTGTTTTATTAGGTACATGATCATGTGGAGTCACAAAAAAAATATAAAAATTAAAAACAGAATCAAAAACAGCAGAAGAAAAATCACACCTTGGAGGAAGCACAGGCTGGCGTTCAACGCCAGTAAGGAGCATCTGGCTGGCGTTCAACGCCAGAACAGAGCATGAATCTGGCGTTGAATGCCAGAAACAAGCAACATTCTGGCGCTGAACGCCAGAAATGTGCCTAGAAGAAAAGCTGGCGCTGAACGCCAGTAACAAGCATGAAACTGGCGTTCAACGCCAGAAACATGCTTTACATGGGCGTTGAACGCCCAGAACGTGCACCACTCGGCGTTTAAACGCCAGAATGGTGTGCAAAGGCATTTTACATGCCTATTTAGTGCTGGGATGGAATTCCTTGACACCTCAGGATCTGTGGACCCCACAGGATCACCTCAGGATCTGTGGACTCCACAGGATCCCCACCTACTATATTCCCACCTTACCTCCTAATCCTATTTTACTCTTCCCCATGTCACACTTCCCAAAAACCCTTCACCAATCACCTCAATCTCTCTTCCCAATCACTTATTCACCACTCACATCCATCCACTCTTCCCCATAAACCCCACCTACCTTCAAAATTCAAAAACTTTTTCCCACCCAATCCCACCCTAAATGGCCGAACCTACCCTCTCCCCTCTCCCTATATATACCCTTCCATTCTACTTCATTTTCACACAACACAACCCCCTCTTCCATACCTTGGCCGAACCTACAGTTACCCTTCTCCTCTATTTTCTTCTTCTTCTTCTTCTTCTCTTCTTTCTTCTCTTGCTCGAGGGCGAGCAATATTTTAAGTTTGGTGTGGTAAAAGCATAAGCTTTTTGTTTTTTCATTACCATCAATGGCACCTAAGGCCGGAGAATCCTCTAGAAAAGGAAAAGGGAAGACAAAAGCTTCCACCTCCGAGTCATGAGAGATGGAAATATTCATCTCTAAGAGCCATCAAGACCACTTCTATGATGTTGTGGCAAAGAAGAAGGTGATCCCTGAGGTCCCTTTCAAGCTCAAGAAAAATGAGTATCCGGAGATCCGACATGAAATCCAAAGAAGACGTTGGGAAGTCCTAACCAACCCCATACAACAAGTCGGAATCTTAATGGTTCAAGAGTTCTATGCCAATGCATGGATCACTAGGAACCATGATCAAAGTATGAACCCGAGTCCAAAGAATTATCTCACAATGGTTCGGGGGAAATACTTAGATTTTAGTCCGGAGAATGTGAGATTGGCATTCCACTTGCCCATGATGCAAGGAGATGAATGCCCCTACACTAGAAGGGTCAACTTTAATCAAAGGTTGGACCAAGTCCTTACGGACATATGTGTGGAAGGAGCTCAATGGAAGAGAGACTCCAAAGACAAGCCAGTCCAACTAAGAAGACTGGACCTCAAGCCTGTGGCTAGAGGATGGTTGGAGTTCATTCAACGCTCCATCATTCCCACTAGCAACCGACTTGAAGTTACTGTGGATCGGGCCATCATGATTCATAGCATCATGATTGGAGAGGAAGTAGAAGTTCATGAGGTCATCTCCAATGAAATCTACAAAATAGCCGACAAGCCCTCCACCATGGCATGGCTAGCTTTTCCTCACCTTATTTGCCATCTATGTTACTCAGCTGGAGTTATCATAGAAGGAGACATCCTCATTGAAGAGGATAAGCCCATCACCAAGAAGAGGATGGAGCAAGCAAGAGAGACCCTTCACGATTCTCAAGAGATGCATGAGGAAGCTCATCATCAAGAAATCCCTGAGATGCCTCAAGGGATGCACTTTCCTCCCAACAACTATTGGGAACAACTCAACACTTCCTTAGAAGATTTGAGCCACAATGTGAAACAATTAAGGGTGGAACATCATGAGCACTCCATCATTCTCCATGAAATAAGAGAAGACCAAAGAGCAATGAGGAAGGAGCAACAAAGGCAAGGAAGGGACATAGAAGAGCTTAAGGACATTGTTGGTCCTTCAAGAAGAAGACGCCACTAAGGTGGATTCATTCCTTGTTCTTATTTTTTTTCTGCTTTTCGGTTTTTATGTTGTGTTTATCTATGTTTTGTGTCTCTACTTCATGATCATTAGTATGTAGTAACTATGTCTTAAAGCTATGAATAAAATCCATTAATCCTTCACCTCTCTTAAATGAAATATGTTTTAATTCAAAAGAACAAGAAGTACATGAATTTCGAATTTATCCTTGAAATTAGTTTAACTATATTGATGTGGTGACAATACTTTTTGTTTTCTGAATGAATGATTGAACAGTGCATATTTTTGATCTTGTTGTTTATGAATGTTAAAATTGTTGCCTCTTGAAAGAATGATGAACAAAGAGTAATGTTATTGATGATCTGAAAAATCATGAAATTGATTCTTGAAGCAAAAAAAGCAGTGAAAAAGAAAGCTTGCGAAAAAAAAAATATGGCGAAAAAAATAGAAAGAAAAAGAAAAAGCAAGCAGAAAAAGCCAATAGCCCTTAAAACCAAAAGGCAAGGGTAAAAAGGATCCAAGGCTTTGAGCATCAATGGATAGGAGGGCCCAAGGAAATAAAATCCAGGCCTAAGCGGCTAAACCAAGCTGTCCCTAACCATGTGCTTGTGTCATGAAGGTCCAAGTGAAAAGCTTGAGTCTGAGTGGTTAAAGTCGTGATCCAAAGCAAAAAGAGTGTGCTTAAGAGCTCTGGACACCTCTAATTGGGGACTCTAGCAAAGCTGAGTCACAATCTGAAAAAGTTCACCCAGTCATGTGTCTGTAGCATTTATGTATCCGGTGGTAATACTGGAAAACAAAGTGCTTAGGGCCACGGCCAAGACTCATAAGTAGCTGTGTTCAAGAATCAACATACTTAACTAGGAAAGTCAATAACACTATCCGAAAATCTAAGTTCCTAGAGAAGCCAATCATTCTAAACTTCAAAGGAAAAAGTGGGATGCTAAAACTGTTCAGAAGCAAAAAGCTACAAGTCCCGCTCATCTAATTAGAATTAATATTCATTGATATTTTGGAATTTATAGTATATTCTCTTCTCTTTATCCTATTTGATTTTCAGTTGCTTGGGGACAAGCAACAATTTAAGTTTGGTGTTGTGATGAGCGGATAATTTATACGCTTTTTGGCATTGTTTTTAGGTAGTTTTTAGTAAGTTCAAGCTACTTTTAGGGATGTTTTCATTAGTTTTTATGTTAAATTCATATTTCTGGACTTTACTATGAGTTTGTGTGTTTTTCTATAATTTTAGATAATTTCTGGCTGAAATTGAGGGACTTGAGCAAAACTCTGAAAAAGGCTGACAAAAGGACTGCTGATGTTGTTGGAATCTGACCTCCCTGAACTAAAAATAGATTTTCTGGAGCTACATAACTCCAAATGGCGCACTGTCAACGGCGTTGGAAAGTAGACATCCAGAGCTTTCCAGCAATATATAATAGTTCATACTTTATTCGGAAATTGACGACATAACTTGGCGTTGAACGCCAAGTACATGCTGCTGTCTGGAGTTAAACGCCAGAAACACGTCATGATCCGGAGTTGAACGCCCAAAACACGTTATAACTTGGAGTTCAACTCCAAGAGAAGCCTCAGCTCGTGGATAGATCAAGCTCATCCCAAGCATACACCAAGTGGGCCCCGGAAGTGGATTTATGCATCAATTACTTATGTAAACCCTAGTAGCTAGTCTAGTATAAATAGGATAATTTACTATTGTATTAGAAATCTTTTGACAGTTTAATCTTTTGACTGTTTAGTCTTTGATCATTTGGTCTTTTGATCATTCAGAAGGCTGGCCATTCGGCCATGCCTGAACCTTTCACTTATGTATTTTCAACGGTGGAGTTTCTGCACACCATAGATTAAGGGTGTGGAGCTCTGCGGTACCTCAAGTTTCAATACAATTATTATTACTTTCTATTCAACTCTCTTTTATTCTGATTCCAAGATATACGTTGCACAACACTTTGATGAATGTGATGATCCGTGACACTCATCATCATTCTCACCTATGAACGCGCGTGACTGACAACCACTTCCGTTCTACTTTAGGCCGGGAGCATATCTCTTAGATTCCCCAACAGAATCTTCGTGGTATAAGCTAGATAGATAGCGGCATTCATGGGGATTCGGAAAGTCTAACCTTGTCTGTGGTATTCCGAGTAGGATTCCGGGATTGAATGACTGTGACGAGCTTCAAACTCCTGAAGGCTGGGCGTTAGTGACAGACGCAAAAGAATCAAGGAATTCTATTCCAACCTGATTGAGAACCGACAGATGATTAGCCATGCTGTGATAGAGCATTTGGACCATTTTCACCGAGAGGATTAAAAGTAGCCATTGATGATGGTGATGCCCTACATACAGCTTGCCATGGAAAGGAGTAAGAAGGATTGGATGAAAGCAATGAGAAAGTAGAGATTCGAAAGGATTCTAGCATCTCCACACGCCTATCTGAAATTCCCACTATTGATTTACATAAGTATTTCTATCCCTTTTTATTTTCTATTTATTATTAATTTTCGAAACCCATAACCATTTAATCTGCCTAACTGAGATTTACAAGGTGACCATAGCTTGCTTCATACTAACAATCTCTGTGGGATCGACCCTTACTCACGTAAGGTATTACTTGGATGACCCAGTACACTTGCTGGTTAAGTTGAACGGAGTTGTGTCCACACATAAGTGCCATAATAATGATTCCATACAACAACAAAGAATACTACATTGATGTGATCATAATTTCGTCCACCAGTAGAAAAATGAAATGAGTTAAGTAGATGCATATTTTTGGAATGTTTTGGAGTTAAAAAGCTAAGATGAGAAATCGCATTCCAAAATATGTTAGAAGTGGAAAGCTTGTTAAATAGAAAAACAATAATCATGCCATGAGTGAAATTAGTTGAAAAGGAGAAATGGAAAGTGAGAAAGTTAAAAATCAGTGAGTTAGTAAAAAGGAAGTTAGAGTAAGTGGCATAAAGATTGGTGTCTAAATAACAAGAATTACACAAATTGAAGCAACATGCAACTCATATTCAAGCATGGATAACAGGGTATGGATGATGATTTACATAGATATAGAAGTAGTAAAGAGTAGAATTACATCATCAAGAGTCTATATTAATGATCAGGAAAATAAAAATAATAAGAATGTTGGCCCGGTCATTCAAGAATTGGTTGGGTATTCGTAGAGCAAGACAAAAATGAGAAATGCCAAAACCAATATCTGAATGTATAAGGACAAAATTAATTTGCAGAAAATTGGACAGCATTCCAGCTAAAATTGAACGTTCTCAGAAAATAGACATCAAGAAAAATAGTTCAAATGAGATTAACAGATGCTGCAAACAGTCACAAACAGTAGGAATATTAAAGAATAGTTTAACAGCATGAACATATCAGATGAACAGTACGAATAACACAGCCAGAATAAAATTGCAAAATAGGTAACAGATAACAGAAACGGTGTAATTATCAGGCCTAAATTCACTATCTAGATCCTAGCTACCTAACCACCTAGAATCCACTACAAACATGCATCTCTACCTAGCCTATTCGGAACAGAAATTGAAAAATAAATGAAAGAGTCGCATGGATGGATCGCCGTATGGCGGAACCTGGTGCATAAAGAGGGATGAGATGGGGCAGTGATGAGGGCGGAACGGTGGCGGTGTTGGGCGGTGCACGGCGGTGCTGGGTGGGGCAGTGGTCATCGGAGGCGGTGGAGAGCTCGTGGGGGTGGAAGGCTGACGCAGAAGAGAGAAAGAGAGGGAAAGGAAAGAAGAGGGGAAAAAGGCAAAGAAGGTAGGGGGCTTGGCGGGTGAGGCAGCGGCGGTGGGAGGTAGTGGCGGCGGAGGTTGTGCGGCGGTGGGGTATGGGGGTGGGTGAGAGTGAGAGAAGGGGAAAAGAAGAAAAAGAAGGAAAAGAGAGAAGGGGGTGGTTCGGTTGAGTCGGGGAGGTCGTCGGAGGTGCGGCGGTGGTCGTGGGTGGTGGCGGAAGTGGTGGGTTGAGAGAGAGAGAGAGAGAGTTGTAGAGGTTAGAGAGAGAGTGGGGTAGGGTTTGGGTCGCGTGAAGGGTAGGGTTCGCGTGACTTGGGGTTAGTGATTGTGAGTCCACGCGAACGCATGAGGTGCGCGATTGCGTGACATAGATGCAAAAGGGTTGACGCGATTGCGTGAAGAACGCAATCGCATGGAATGGGTAAAAGGGACGAGTGACGCGGTCGCATGAGGCACGCGATTGCGTCGATAGAAATTGTGCTAAACGCACAATTCTTGCCTCGTTTCAGCGCAACTCTCTGTTTGTTTGGGGTTCAAAATATCCGCGCGACGCAATCACGTCGCTCACGCCTTCGCGTGGATGGGTGTTGTGTAAGTGACGCGTTTGCCTCGGGGATGTGTTCGCGTGGCGTGTTGGTGCTAAACGCGCAATAGCCGCACGATTCCAGCCCAACTTTCTGGGAGTTGGACCTTTACATTGATATCTAGCTCACGCGTTCGCATGAGTGACGCGGACGCTTGGGAGGTCGTTTCGCAAGTGACGTGATCGCGTGGTGGCACGTGGTCGCGTGGGACAGTTGTGTTACGGGCACGCCTCCAGCCTCGCTTCAGCGTGACTCTCTGTTCACCTTCCTATTCTTTTGAAGCACTTGTGACGCGGACGCGTCAGCGACGCTGTCGCGTTGCATGTTCTCACCAATTTTTTTTCTTTTTCTTTTTTTTTATGCAGTATGTAGAATGCAGAATGCAGTGAATGTTATGCACAAATTCAGGTTCAAACAAAATTCAAAAATGAACAAAATAGACTAATAATAAAAACTGAAAAAGGAACGATCATACCATGGTGGGTTGTCTCCCACCTAGCACTTTTAGTTAAAGTCCTTAAATTGGACATTTGATGAGCTTCCTGCTAGGGTGGCTTGTGCTTGAATTCATCCAGGAATCTCCACCAGTGTTTGGAATGCCAGTATCCTCCGGGGTCCCAAACTAGGCATGTAAAGCTTCTGAGCAGCTTCAAACATATTCTCAGGCTCCCGGGGTGATGACTGTCGGAATAGATTCCAGGATCCCAAATTCTACTTTTACACCCATTTTTGTCTTGATCTGCATCTTTCCAGCCGGGTGATGAGTGATTTGAATCCTCACTGCAGTGACCAAACAGCCTTCGAGATCCTTCCAATTGAGCTTGACACCAATTCTTGCACCTCAAATTGAAGTGTGAAACCTTATTGAGTCTTGTGCACCAGCTCTGAGTGCGGGTCATTTCCCGTTTGCTTTTAAAGCCGCAAAGAGCTCTAAGCTGGCCATCTGTCTCAAGTAAACCATATTCAAGTGGAAAAATAAAAGTGAAAGTCAAGGATTTTACCCACTTGAAATCTGTGTTGGGCGGTAATAGCCTTGGGATAGGTGTTTCCAGTGGTTCTGCAAGCTCTACTCTCTTGTGGTCTTCAGTGAATTCCTCCACTTCTGGGCAATCTTCTTCCAATTCAACCATGTCTTGATCAATGTCACCGATATCTTCTTCATCACTTGAGTCATAATTGGGAGGTTAAGAAAAGTCGACCTCTGCATCATCTTCGTATTCACTTAGGGAAGATTCTTCTGTCTCAAAGAATTCACTTGCGGATGCAAGTGCATTGCCAGGAGAACTCGAGTGGTGACTATCATCATCAAGAAAACTTGAGTCTTGGATCACTCCGTCCAGTTCCTCATAAGATACCTGCCTTGGGGTTGTGTATTATCCTCCTTAGCATTAATTGTAACGTCTTCGACGGAATTCTCTACAACTCTGTATTCCTGCGGAGGTTCAGCATCTCCTAAATCTTCAACCAACTCTTCTTCTTCTACAATGACAGCTTCCTCTACTTGTTCCAGTACGAAGTTATGCTCTATGCTGTCCACTGGAGTTTCTAGCGTCTTCTTTGTGCTGCGTTCTTCATTGGATTCTCCACATGAAGCCATGGGAGTCTGTTGAGTGTCCGAACGTCTGAAAGATAATTGATTTATCGCTTGCTCTAATTGATGAAGGGTTGCATTGAACTGGTTTACTGATTCCTCGAAGCGAACCTGTGATTCTTGGCTCGATGAATGTGAACATGGTGTATAAGGGAGTGGCGGTTCTTGGGAGTAATTGGATTGGCGTTGGGGTGGATAAGGATCATGTGGTAGTGAATGTTGAAAAAAAGCTTGTGAGTGTGGTGGATTGAGGTTGTGTTGAAAGGATGGTCTCTGAGCATAGGGTGGGACTTGTTGGTAGCTACAAGGCGGTCCACCATATCTATCAGCTTGGTATGCATTGTAGAATGGTCTCTGTCTATGATATCTAGGAGGGTGTTGTTGCCTAAAGGGGTGATCAGATCATCTTGGCTCCATCCATCTTTGATTGCTTAGACCGTGATGCATAGTCCTGTTATAGCTTCCATTCCTTGCAACAAAAGTAGAACCAAACTCAAAACGAGAGGGGTGAGAATTCATAGTAGTTATCAGAAATAAGGGGGAAAAAAACAAATAAACAAGTAAAATAAAAATATTTACAATAACCAATAATAAGGCACACTGTTGCAATTCCCCGGCTACGGCGCCATTTTGACGTCGAGATTTTTGCTAGTAAAGAATTTTATAAAGTCACGTTGTAAGTATAGATTCTGAACCAACAGAAATCCCTTCGTACAAACGTTTTGGTTGTCACAAGTAACAAACCCCTAAATAAATTGATAACCGAAGTATTTAAACATCGGGTCGTCTTCTGAAGGAATTGCAGGGAGGTGTGTTCTTGTTATTGGTTATGAGTTTTGTAAATTGGGGGTTTTGAGAATGAGGAACAAGTATGATAAATGACAAATAAAATAAATAAATGACTGTAAAATAAACTCTTGGCAAGGTATGATAAATTGGAAGTCCTTCCTAGTTATCCTTATCAATGATGATGAAAATTGAATCTCAATTCCACTTAGTTAACCTCTGCTGGTGCGAAAGAAGGTCAAGTGGCTAATTAGTTTGATCTTCAAATCCTAGTTAATTCCAAGAAAAAGATTGGGATTATAGAAGTTCAAGATAATTAGCAAAGATAGCGATTATCGATCACGTTGAGTTTGATAACTCAAGAGTTACTGATTTCTTAACCAAAGCCAGGAATGTAGAAAGCTAAATTAAAATCATAAATAACTGGAATACCTCAAATAACATTCATTCAAAGCAGTCAAATCTAACATGAAAAATATTCATAAGCCAATTGGGCAACATAAATCAAACATAAATAAAAGCATTAAAGTATCTCAAAGTAGAAGAGAGGTCAAAATAAAGGAAGATTGAACCTGATATGAAGAGTTGAATTAAATCCTTAATTTCTAAAAAATCCTAATTTCTAAATCCTAAGAGAGAGGAGAGAACCTCTCTCACTAAAACTACATCTAAACTATGAGAGGTAACTAATTGGCTAGCTCCCTTTTTCTTTCGGATGCATTTCCCCACTTCATAACCTCTGGTCTGTGCTTTCTGGACTTAGATTTGGGCCAAAAAGGGCTTCAAAAATCGCTGGAATTGCTTTCTGTAATTTCTGGTGCGTGGCCTCTGTCACGCATCCGCGTGGGTCACGCGTCCGCGTGGGTCACGCGTCCGCGTGGGTCACGCGTCCGCGTGGGTCACGCGTCCGCGTGGGTCACGCGTCCACGTGGGTCACGCGGTCGCGTCATGTGAAATTTTCCTTGTCACGCGGTCGCTTCAGTCATGCGTCCGCGTCATATGCGTTTCGCTTGTGGCGCGCGATCGCGTCAATCATGCGATCACGTCACTGCCATTTCGCGCTGGCATGCGGCCGCGTCGCCCATGCGATCACGTCGCTGCCAGTTTCATCAAAAACTCCGTTTTATGCTTTCCTTCCATTTTTGCATGTTTCCTTTTCATCCTTTATGTCATTCCTGCCTTAGAAGATCTGAAATTACTCAACACACGAATCACGACATCGAATGGCAATAAAAGATAATTAAAATTAATACTTTTAAAGCCTAGAAAACATGTTTTTCACATACATCTCATAATAAGGAAGGGAAGGTAAAACCATGCAATTTCACATGCATAAGTGGGTGAAGGATTGAATAAAACACTTAAATTCAGCACAAATTATATCATAAAATATGGGTTATCAGCCTACTAAAGCCTTCGCATACTAATTTAATTGGTTTTCCGTTGTCTATTAACTAAATACCATAGTGGCAGATAAGGCCTCGACCTCAATCCACTTGGAGTAGTAAGCAACTAAACTATAAAGAACTTCAATTGTCCCGGTGTGATGGTATTAGTTTTATGAAATAGTTTGATATTAGTTTAGTATATTATGGATTTGAATATTGTAGCTTGGTGGACGAAATTGTGATCACTTGTTATTTGTTTATAAAGGATGTTTACTCTTAGGGCACTGTTTATTTTCTTCACAACTCCGTTCAACTAACCAGCAAGTGTACTGGGTCGTCCAAGTAATAACCTTACGTGAGTAAGGGTCGAATCCACAGAGATTGTTGGTATGAAGCAAGCTATGGTCACCTTGCAAATCTCAGTTAGGCAGATTAAAATAGGATTATGGGTTTAAATAAAATAGAAAGAAGTTAATAAAAAGGGATAGAAATACTTATGCAGATTTATTGGTAGGAATTTCAGATAAGCGGAATGGAGGTGCTGTAGAGCTCTAGGACGCCTGCTCTCCTATTCCTTCTACCCAATCCTTCTTACTCCTCTCCATGGCAAGCTTTGTATAGGGGTTCACTATCAGCTGTGGCTACTTTCATTCCTCTCGGGGAAATAACCTGTACGGCTGTCACTCGCACAGCTAACCAGTCTGGAGGCATCACCCATGGTTGATAGCTACATCCCATCCTTGCAGTGAAAGCTATGCACGCACTCTGTCACAGTACGGCCAATCACCGGTTGGTTCCCGCTCCTACTGGAATAGAATCCCTCTTTTGCGTTTGTCACTAACGCCCAGCAGGTTAAAGTTTGAAGCACGTCACAGTCATTCATGAACGGAATCCTACTCGGAATACCACAGACAAGGTGAGACTTTCCGGATTCCCAGGATCCTACTCGGAACACCACAGACAAGGTTGGACTTTCCGGATCTAGATGAATGCCGCCATCTATCTAGCTTATACCACGAAGATTCTGTTGGGGAACCTAAGAGATAAACATTCAAGCCTTGTTACACGCAGAACGGAAGTGGTTGTCAATCACGCGCGTTCATAAGTGAGAATGATGATGAGAGTTATTAGCTCATCACATTCATCATGTTCTTGAGTACGAATGAATATCTTGGAATAAGAATAAGATAGAGAATTGAATAAAAGAAAATAGAACTTCATTAATCTTTGAGGTACAGCAGAGCTCCACACCCTTAATCTATGGTGTGCAGAAACTCCACCGTTGAAAATACATAAGCAAGAGGTTCAGGCATGGCCGAATGGCCAGCCCCCTAAACGTGATCAATGATCTCCTAAGATGAAGAATAAAACAAAACTGAGACCAAAGATGATTGATACATTAGTAAATCATCCTATTTATAATAAACTAGCTCCTAGGGTTTACATGAGTAAGTAATTGATGCATAAATCCACTTCTGGGGCCCACTTGGTGTATGCTTGGGCTGAGCTTGATCTATCCACGAGCTGAGGCTTCTCTTGGAGTTGAATTTCGAGTTGTGATGTGCTTTGGGCGTTCAACTCCGGATTATGACGTTTTTCTGGCGTTTAACTCCAGAAAGGAGCGTGTACTTGGCGTTCAACGCCAGTTTGCGTCGTCATTCTTCGAATAAAGTATGGACTATTATATATTGCTGGAAAGCCCTGGATGTCTACTTTCCAACGCCGTTGAGAGCGTGCCAATTGGAGGTCTGTAGCTCCAGAAAATCCATTTCGAGTGCAGGGAGGTCAGAATCCAACAGCATCAGCAGTCCTTTTGTCAGCCTTTTTCAGAGTTTTGCTCAAATCCCTCAATTTCAGTCAGAATTTACCTGAAATCACAGAAAAACACACTCATAGTAAAGTCCAGAAATGTGAATTTAACATAAAAACTAATGAAAACATCCCTAAAAGTAGCTTAAACTTACTAAAAACTATATAAAAACAATGCCAAAAAGCGTATAAATTATCCGCTCATCACAACACCAAACTTAAATTGTTGCTTGTCCCCAAGCAACTGAAAATCAAATAGGATAAAAAGAAGAGAATATACTATAAAGTCCAAAATATCAATGAATAATAATTTAATTACATGAGCGGGACTTGTAGCTTTTTGCTTCTGAACAGTTTTGGCATCTCACTTTTTCCTTTGAAGTTCAGAGTGATTGGCATCTTTAGGAACTTAGAATTTCAGATAGTGTTATTGACTTTCCTAGTTAAGCATGTTGATTCTTGAACACAGCTACTTTTGAGTCTTGGCCGTGGCCCTAAGCACTTTGTCTTCCAGTATTACCACCGGATACACAAATGCCACAGACACATAACTGGGTGAACCTTTTCAGATTGTGACTCAGCTTTGCTAGAGTCCCCAGTTAGTGGTGTCCAGAGCTCTTAAGCACACTCTTTTGCCTTGGATCACGACTTTAACCACTCAGTCTCAAGCTTTTCACTTGGACCTTCATGACACAAGCACATGGTTAGGGACAGCTTGGTTTAGCCGCTTAGGCCTGGATTTAATTTCCTTGGGCCCTCCTATCCATTGATGCTCAAAGCCTTGGATCCTTTTACCCTTGCCTTTTGATTTTAAGGGCTATTGGCTTTTTCTATTGCTCCTTCTTTTTCTATATACTCTTTTTAGATCTCTTCTTTTTTTTTTTTTTTTTTTTTTTGCTTTTTCTTGCTTCAAGAATCAATTCCATGAATTTTTCAGATCATCAATAACATTTCTCTTTGTTCATCATTCTTTCAAGAACCAACAATTTTAACACTCATAAACAACAAGATCCAAAGACATATGCACTGTTCATTCATTCATTCAGAAAACAAAAGCAATGTCACCACATCAAAATAATTAAACTAAATTCAATAATAATTTCAAAAATTATGTACTTCTTGTTCTTTGAATTAAAACATTTTTCTTTTAAGAGAGGTGAAGGACTAATGGATTTTATTCATAGCTTTAAGGCATGGTTACATACTAATGATCATGAAATAAAGACACAAAACATAGATAAACATAATAATTAAAAACCGAAAACAGAAAGAAATAAAGAACAAGGAATGAATCCACCTCTAGTGGCGTCTTCTTCTTGAAGGACCAATGATGTTCTTCAACTCTTCTATGTCCCTTCCTTGCCTTTGTTGCTCCTCCCTCATTGCTCTTTGATCTTCTCTTATTTCTTGAAGAGTGAGGGCGTGTTCATGGTGTTCCACCCTTAGTTGTTCCACATTATGGCTCAAATCTTCCAAGGAGGTGCTAAGTTGCTCCCAATAGTTGTTGGGAGGAAAGTGCATTCCATGAGGCATTTGTTGATGATGCACTTCCTCATGTTCTTCTTGAGGGCCGTGAGGAACTTCCCTTGTTTGCTCCATCCTTTTCTTGGTGATGGGCTTGTCTTCTTCTATGGAGGCATCTCCATCTATGATAACTCCGGCTGAATAACATAGATGGCATATGAGGTGAGGGAATGCTAGCCGTGCCATGTATGAAGGTTTGTCAGCTATTTTGTAGAGTTCATTGGCTATGACTTCATGAATCTCTACTTCTTCACCAATCATGATGCTATGAACCATGATGGCCCGATCCACAGTAACTTCAGATCGGTTGCTTGTGGGGATGATGGATCTTTGAATGAACTCCAACCATCCTCTAGCTACAGGCTTGAGGTCCAGTCTTCTTAGTTGGACTGGCTTGCCTTTGGAGTCAACTCTCCATTGGGCGCCTTCCACACAAATGTCCCTAAGGACTTGGTCCAACCTTTGATCAAAGTTGACCCTTCTAGTGTAGGGGTGTTCATCACCTTGCATCATAGGCAAATGAAACGCCAACCTCACATTCTCCGGACTAAAATCCAAGTATTTCCCCCTAACCATTGTGAGATAATTCTTTGAGCTTGGGTTCATACTTTGGTCATGGTTTCTAGTGATCCATGCATTGGCATAGAACTCTTGAACCATGAGAATTCCGACTTGTTGCATGGGGTTGGCTAAGACTTCCCAACCTCTTTTTTGAATTTCATGTCGGATTTCCGGATACTCATTTTTCTTGAGCTTGAAAGGGACCTCAGGGATCACTTTCTTCTTTGCCACAACATCATAGAAGTGGTCTTGATGGCTCTTGGAGATAAATCTCTCTTTCTCCCATGACTCGGAAGTGGAAGCTTTTGCCTTCCCTTTTCCTTTTCTTGAGGAAACTCCGGCCTTGGGTGCCATTGATGGTGAATGAAAAATAAAAAGCTTAGGCTTTTTACCACACCAAACTTAAAATTTGCTTGTCCCCAAGCAAAAAAGAAAAGAAGAATAGAAGAAGAAGAAGAAAATATGGTAGAGAGGGAGAAGAGAGGGTTCGGCTATGTGGGAGAATGTGGGGTTGTGTTGTGTGAAAATGGAAAAGAAAAGAAGGGTATTTATAGGGAGGGGGGAGGGTATAGGTTCGGCCATGTTGGGTGGGAAAGGGTGGGAAATTGAATTTGAAAGTAGTGGGGGTAGGTGGGGTGTATGGGGAAGAGGGGTATGATGTGAATGGTGAATGGGGTAATTGGGAAGAGGAATTGAGGTGATAGGTGAAGGTTTTTGGGAAGTGTGACATTGAGAATGAGATTTGGATTAGAAGAGTGTGATTAGGATTAAAAGGAATGTGGTAGGTGGGGATCCTGTGGGGTCCACAGATCCTGAGGTGAGGATCCTGTGGGGTCCACAGATCCTGAGGTGAAAACAAATACCATTCTTTCACCATATAGGCATGTAACATGCCTTGATGCATCATTCTGGCGTTCAAACGCCCATTGATGCTAGTTCTGGGCGTTAAACGCCCATGTTATGCATGTTTCTGGCGTTGAACGCCAGTTTCATGCTTGTTTCTGGCGTTCAGCGCCAGATTGTCCTTTGTGTGCGCATCCTGGCGTTAAACGCCAGGTTGTTGCTTGTTTTGGGCGTTCAACGCCAGAATGGTGCTCTGTTCTGGCGTTGAACGCCGGAAAGATGCTCCTTCTGGGCGTTGAACGCCAGCCCGTGCGCCTCCAGGGTGAAAAATTTTTTTCTTCTGTTTTTGACTCTGTTTTTAATTTTTTTTGATTTTTTCGTGACTCCTCATGATCATGTACCTAATAAAACACAAAAATAACAAAAAAACAAAATAAAATAAAATTAGATGAATAAAATTGGGTTGCCTCCCAACAAGCGCTTCTTTAATGTCAATAGCTTGACAGTGGCTCTCATGGAGCCACAAGGTGATCAGGTCAATTTAAGTGTGGTATTCCCAACACCAAACTTAGAGTTTGGATATGGGGTTTGGACACCAAACTTAGAGTTTGGTTGTGGCCTCACAACACCAAACTTAGAGTTTGACTGTGTGGGCTCTTCTTGACTCTGAACTGAGAGAAGCTCTTCATGCTTACTCTCTTTTGTCATAGAGGGATGGCCATGTGCTTGAAACACAAGGTAGTCCCCATTCAATTGAAGGACTAATTTACCTCTGTTGACATCTATCACAGCTCCTGCTGTGGCTAGGAAAGGTCTTCCTAGGATGATGCATTCATCCTCTTCCTTCCTAGTATCTAGGATTATGAAATCAGTAGGGATGTAAAGGCCTTCAACCTTTACTAGCACGTCCTCTACTAATCCATAAGCTTGTCTTATGGACTTATCTGCCAATTGTAATGAGAACAAGGCAGGTTGTACCTCAATGATCCCCATCTTCTCCATTACAGAGAGTGGCATAAGATTTATCCCTGACCCAAGATCACATAGAGCTTTTTCAAAGCTCATGGTGCCAATGGTGCAAGGTATTAAGAACTTGCCAGGATCTTGTTTCTTTTGAGGTAGAGTTCTCTGAATCCAATTATCTAGTTTACTAATGAGCAAGGGAGGTTTACTTTCCCCAGTCTCATTACCAAACAGCTTGGCATTCAGCTTCATGATAGCTCCTAAGTATTGAGTAACTTGCTCTCCAGTCACATCTTCATTCTCTTCAGAGGATGAATATTCTTCAGAGCTCATGAATGGCAGAAGAAGATTTAAAGGAATCTCTATGGTCTCTAGATGAGCTTCAGATTCCTCAGGATCCTTAATAGGAGACTCCTTCTTGCTTGAGGGATGTCCCAGGAGGTCTTTCTCCTTAGGATTTTCGTCCTCCTCCTCCCTAGTGCATTCGGTCACTTTGATTAAATCAATGGCCTTGCACTCTCCTTTTGGATTCTCTTCTGTATTGCTTGGGAGAATACTGGGAGGAGTTTCAATAACTTTCTTACTCAGCTGGCCCACTTGTGCTTCCAGATTTCTAATGGAAGATCTGGTTTCATTCATGAAACTGAAAGTGGCCTTTGACAGATCAGAGACTATGTTGGCTAAATTAGAATTGTTTTGTTCAGAGTTCTCTGTCTGTTGCTGAGAAGATGATGGATATGGCTTACTATTATTCAGCCTTGCACGTCCACCATTGTTAAAACCTTGTTGAGGTTTTTGTTGATCCTTCCATGAGAAATTTGGATGATTTCTCCATGTTGGGTTATAGGTGTTTCCATAAGGTTCACCTAAGTAATTAACCTCTGCCATGGCAGGGTTTTCAGGATCATAAGCTTCTTCAGAAGCTGCCTCTCTATTACTGTTGGATGCATGTTGCAATCCATTCAGATTCTGAGAGATCATGTTGACCTGTTGAGTCAACACTTTGTTCTGAGCCAATATGGCATTCAGAGCATCAATTTCAAGAACTCCTTTCTTCTGAGGTACCCCATTGTTCACGGAATTCCTCTCAGAAGTATACATGAACTGGTTGTTTGCAACCATGTCAATGAGTTCTTGAGCCTCTTCAGGCGTTTTCTTCAGGTGAATAGATCCACCTGCAGAATGGTCCAATGACATTTTCGAAAATTCAGAGAGACCATAATAGAATATATCTAATATGGTCCATTCAGAAAACATGTCAGATGGACATCTCTTTGTCAGCTGCTTGTATCTTTCCCAAGCTTCATAGAGGGATTCACCATCTTTTTGTTTGAAGGTTTGAACATCCACTCTCAGCTTGCTCAGCTTTTGAGGAGGAAAGAACTTATCTAAGAATGCAGTGACAAGCTTATCCCATGAGTCCAGGCTATCCTTGGGTTGAGAATCCAACCATACTCTAGCTCTGTCTCTTACAGCAAAAGGGAAAAGCAAGAGTCTGTAGACTTCAGGATTAACTCCATTTGTCTTTACAGTGTCACAGATCTGCAAGAACTCAGTTAAAAACTGGTAAGGATCTTCAGATGGAAGTCCATAAAACTTGCAGTTTTGTTGCATTAATGCAACTAGTTGAGGCTTAAGCTCAAAGTTATTGGCTCCAATGGCAGGAATGGAGATGCTTCTTCCATCAAACTTGGATGTTGGCTTTGTGAAGTCACCAAGCATTCTCCTTGCATTATCATTATTATTTTCGGCCATCTCTTCCTCTTGTTCGAAATTTTCTAAAAGGTTGCTTCTGGATTGTTGTAATTTAGCTTCTTTTAATTTTCTCTTCGGAGTCCTTTCAGGTTCTGGATCAACTTCAACAAGAGTGCCTTTGTCCCTGTTCCTGCTCATATGAAAGAAAAGGGAACACAAAAAAAAAGAAAGAAGGAATCCTCTCTGTCACAGTATAGAGATTCCTTTATGTTAGTAGAAAAAGAAAGGGGTAGAAGAAGAAGAATGGATTCGGATTTTTGATGAAGAGGGGTGAAGAGAAGTGTTAGTAATTAAATAATTAAATAGAAGAGGAAGAGAGAAGAGAAATTTCGAAAATAAATTTAAAAAAAGAAGTTAGTAGTTTTCGAAAATTATAATTTAAAGTTTAAATATGAAACAATTAATTAATTAAAAAGAATTTTTGAAAAAGAGAGAGATATTTTCGAAAATAGAAGAGGGAAAAGTAGTTAAGTGGTTTTGAAAAAGATAAGAAACAAACAAAAAGTTAGTTAGTTGATTGAAAAAGATTTGAAATCAAAAGATAAGAAGATAGTAAGTTGGATAAGATATTTTAAAATCAAATTTTGAAAAAAGATAAGATTTTTGAAAAAGATAACATAAAAGATAAAAAGATTTAAAAGAGATATTTTGAAAAAGATTTAATTTTAAAAATTACTTAGCTAACAAGAAACTACAAGATAAGATTCTAGAACTTAAAGATTGAACCTTTCTTAACAAGAAAGTAACAAACTTCAAATTTTTGAACCAATCACATTAATTATTAGCTAATTTTCGAAAATATGTTGTAAAGATAAGAAAAAGATTTTGAAAATATTTTGAAAAAGATTTTTGAAATTTTCGAAAATTATAAAGAAAATTGAAAAAGATATGATTTTTGAAAAAGATTTTGAAAAGATAAGATTTTTAAAATTGAAATTTTGACTTGACTTGTAAGAAACAACTAATTTTGAAAATTTTTTTGACCAAGTCAACCCAAAATTTCGAAATCTTGGAGGGAAATAAGGAAAAGATATTTTTGATTTTTTGAATTTTTAATTATGAAAGAGAAAAACAACAAAAATACTTTTATGCATGAAATTTTTAGATCAAAATAATGAATACATGCAAGAATGCTATGAATGTCAAGATGAACACCAAGAACACTTTGAAGATCATGATGAACATCAAGAACATAATTTTGAAAAATTTTTGATGCAAAGAAAACATGCAAGACACCAAACTTAGAAATCTTTAATGCATGGAAAATATGAATGCAAAAATGCACATGAAAAACAAGAAAAGACACAAAACAAGAAATCATCAAGATCAAACAAGAAGACTTGTCAAGAACAACTTGAAGATCATGAAGAACACTATGAATGCATGGGATTTTCGAAAAAATGCAAGAAAAATTTTTTAAAGCATGCAATTGACACCAAACTTAAAAATTGACTCAAGACTCAAACAAGAAACACAAAATATTTTTAATTTTTATGATTTTCTAATTTTTTTGGATTTTTATTAATTATTTTCGAAAATAAAGTTTGTAAAAACGAAAAATAAAAGAAAAATTTTTGAAAAAGATTTTTGAAAAGAAAATTACCTAATCTGAGCAACAAGATGAACCGTCAGTTGTCCATACTCGAACAATCCCCGGCAACGGCGCCAAAAACTTGGTGGACGAAATTGTGATCACTTGTTATTTGTTTATAAAGGATGTTTACTCTTAGGGCACTGTTTATTTTCTTCACAACTCCGTTCAACTAACCAGCAAGTGTACTGGGTCGTCCAAGTAATAACCTTACGTGAGTAAGGGTCGAATCCACAGAGATTGTTGGTATGAAGCAAGCTATGGTCACCTTGCAAATCTCAGTTAGGCAGATTAAAATAGGATTATGGGTTTAAATAAAATAGAAAGAAGTTAATAAAAAGGGATAGAAATACTTATGCAGATTTATTGGTAGGAATTTCAGATAAGCGGAATGGAGGTGCTGTAGAGCTCTAGGACGCCTGCTCTCCTATTCCTTCTACCCAATCCTTCTTACTCCTCTCCATGGCAAGCTTTGTATAGGGGTTCACTATCAGCTGTGGCTACTTTCATTCCTCTCGGGGAAATAACCTGTACGGCTGTCACTCGCACAGCTAACCAGTCTGGAGGCATCACCCATGGTTGATAGCTACATCCCATCCTCGCAGTGAAAGCTATGCACGCACTCTGTCACAGTACGGCCAATCACCGGTTGGTTCCCGCTCCTACTGGAATAGAATCCCTCTTTTGCGTTTGTCACTAACGCCCAGCAGGTTAAAGTTTGAAGCACGTCACAGTCATTCATGAACGGAATCCTACTCGGAATACCACAGACAAGGTGAGACTTTCCGGATTCCCAGGATCCTACTCGGAACACCACAGACAAGGTTGGACTTTCCGGATCTAGATGAATGCCGCCATCTATCTAGCTTATACCACGAAGATTCTGTTGGGGAACCTAAGAGATAAACATTCAAGCCTTGTTACACGCAGAACGGAAGTGGTTGTCAATCACGCGCGTTCATAAGTGAGAATGATGATGAGAGTTATTAGCTCATCACATTCATCATGTTCTTGAGTACGAATGAATA
Source organism: Arachis stenosperma (assembly GCF_014773155.1). Taxonomy (NCBI): domain Eukaryota; kingdom Viridiplantae; phylum Streptophyta; class Magnoliopsida; order Fabales; family Fabaceae; genus Arachis; species Arachis stenosperma. The sequence continues at coordinate 107,529,662 of NC_080380.1, read as the reverse complement.
TCTTGGAATAAGAATAAGATAGAGAATTGAATAAAAGAAAATAGAACTTCATTAATCTTTGAGGTACAGCAGAGCTCCACACCCTTAATCTATGGTGTGCAGAAACTCCACCGTTGAAAATACATAAGCAAGAGGTTCAGGCATGGCCGAATGGCCAGCCCCCTAAACGTGATCAATGATCTCCTAAGATGAAGAATAAAACAAAACTGAGACCAAAGATGATTGATACATTAGTAAATCATCCTATTTATAATAAACTAGCTCCTAGGGTTTACATGAGTAAGTAATTGATGCATAAATCCACTTCTGGGGCCCACTTGGTGTATGCTTGGGCTGAGCTTGATCTATCCACGAGCTGAGGCTTCTCTTGGAGTTGAATTTCGAGTTGTGATGTGCTTTGGGCGTTCAACTCCGGATTATGACGTTTTTCTGGCGTTTAACTCCAGAAAGGAGCGTGTACTTGGCGTTCAACGCCAGTTTGCGTCGTCATTCTTCGAATAAAGTATGGACTATTATATATTGCTGGAAAGCCCTGGATGTCTACTTTCCAACGCCGTTGAGAGCGTGCCAATTGGAGGTCTGTAGCTCCAGAAAATCCATTTCGAGTGCAGGGAGGTCAGAATCCAACAGCATCAGCAGTCCTTTTGTCAGCCTTTTTCAGAGTTTTGCTCAAATCCCTCAATTTCAGTCAGAATTTACCTGAAATCACAGAAAAACACACAAACTCATAGTAAAGTCCAGAAATGTGAATTTAACATAAAAACTAATGAAAACATCCCTAAAAGTAGCTTAAACTTACTAAAAACTATATAAAAACAATGCCAAAAAGCGTATAAATTATCCGCTCATCATAGCTATGATATTTTTGATGAATAAGTAGTTTGGATGAATAGTTTAAGAAAATTGATAGTTATATTATTGATGGGTTAAGGAGAGAGTACAAAGGCTAGTGGAATTTGTGTTTGTTAGTTAGTTACAGCGAGTTCCATGATGGCTTATTTATTGGTTTCACAAGTTGGTTTATTACAATTTCTAAACAATTCTAGTTCTTTGATATTATAGATATTTCTAGATATTATCTTCCTAGGACTTTCTAGTTACTTGATTTATTTACTTATTTTCTAGAGTTTTCCATTATAATATCTAGATGTTTATTTTTATGAAACAAGATCATGAGAATTCTACAAATGTGTAGCATAATTAATACTCCTCCTTGATGCACATTTGTGTAACTCCAAGTATCTTTCGAAATAGTTCGAACTTTGATCTTGGTAGTGCCTTGGTGAAAATGTCAGCCAGTTGCTCATCTGTATTGCAATACTCGATCTTTTTCTTTTTCTTTAATATGGCTTCTCGTCTAAAATGATACTTGATAGCTATATGCTTGGTCCTACTATGATGGACTAGATTGTTTGCTATTGCTATTGCTAATTTGCTATCGCACAACATAGTTGTTGGTTCTTCTTGTCACTCTCCTATATCTTTGAATATTTTCCTTAGCCATATTGCTTGACTAGTAGTATTTGCAACTGCAACATAGTCAGCTTTAGCAGATGATTGAGCCATAATTTCTTTTTTTTTTTATATCCAAGATAATACTCCTGATCCTAGTGTAAATGCATATCCAGTGATTTTTATATCATCATTTGATCCTGTTCAATCACTATTGGTATATCCAAGTAGTTTTGGATCTTTGATAGATTTATAGTGAATGTCATAATTCTTTGTGCATTGTAGATATCTTAAGATTTTTCTTGCAGTCCCACAGTGATTCTGACTTGGCTTTTGTATGAATCTTGATAGTAGACTTGCTGCATACATGATGTCAAGTCTTGTTGTAGTTAGATAAAGGAGACTTCCAATGAGACTTTTGTATTGCGAAGCATTTGCCTCTCCAAATCCATCTTCTTTTTATAATTTCTCATTGTGGACTAAAGGAGTAGATACTGCTTTGCAATTATTTATCTTGAACCTTTATAACAAATTTTGAGTGTATTTCTTTTGCAAGATAAAAATTCTGTCTTCATTTTGGTTTACCTCAATGCCAAAAAATAATGCATCAATTCTAAGTCAGTCATCTCAAATGCCTGCTTTATTTTTTCTTTGAATCCTTTGATCATGGTCCCATTGTTTCCTGTGTAGATGAGATCATCCATATACAAGGAAACTATGAGAGTGTTTGAATTATATTGTGTCTTGGTGTAGAGTGTAGGCTCACTTTTACTCCTGTTGAATTTATGATTAGTGAAATATTTGTCAATTCGACTATACCATGCTTGTGGCACTTGCTTGAGTCCATAGAGCGCTTTCATTAGTCTTAGCACCTTGTCTTCATGTCCTTCTGCAACGAACCCTTGTGGTTGATCAACATATACTTCTTCCACTAGTTCTTCATTTAGAAAGATAGATTTTACATCAAATTGATAGATCTTCCGTTGCTTTTATGCGGCTAGTGCAATGAGTGCCCTTATTATATCTAGGCGAGCTACAGATGCAAATATCTCTGTGTAATCTATCCTAGGAATTTTTGCATATTCTTAAGTTATGAGTCTTGCCTTATGCTTCTGAATGGCTCCATCAGGATTAATTTTAGTCTTGTACACCCATTTGACTCCAATGATATCTTTATTTGAAGGACAATCTACGAGTTCCCATGTGTTGTTCTTCTCAATCATCTTGATTTCTTCTTCCATGGCATTTCTTCATTCTTCTTGTTTTTCTGATTCTTCAAAGCTTGTAGGCTCAATCTTGGCAAAATTGTATATTTCATATACATCTTGTAGAGGCTTAGTTTTTCTTGGAGGAGAATCAGTAGTTGCTTCTACTGTTAGAGTAGTTGTTCTTGCTTCTTCACATTTTTGTTCTTCTAGTCTTGTAGGTAGTTGCTGTGATACTTCAATGCTTTCTTTCTTGATTTTTTCATCTTCCTAGTTCCATGAAGCATTTTTGTCAAAATTCATGTCTCTGCTGATGATGAGTTTCTTTGTTTGCAAGTTATACCACGATATCTTTTTGATTGCATATTATACCTAAGGAAGATTCCTTTTTCTGTCCTTTCATCGAGTTTGCTTCTTTTTTATATGGGAATGTAGACATAACATATGCATCCAAAGACTCTTAGATTCTTTGTAGGAGGTTTTCATCTACTCCATATTTTGATTGGAGTTTTATTTTCTACTGCCTTAGTGGGATAGCGATTTAGTAGGTATACTGCTGTGTATACAGCTTCTACCCAGAAGATGTTTGGCAAATTTTTTTCCTTAAGGGTCAAGCGTCCCATTTCCATCATATTGTTCTATTTTTGCAGAATTTATTAAATTATTTGGAAATATATTTAGTTCTTCTGTTGCTACGAAGTACCTTGATGCTATAACCATTTTACCTTTTTATATGTTACTTGAGAACTTCTTAAAGATAACAAAAACCTCTGATCCTTCACGTAAGAAATATACCCACATCATTCTAGTATAATCGTTGATGAAAAGAATGAAGTACTTGTTGTTATTGAGTGATGGGGTCTTCATTAGACCACAAACGTCAGTGTGAACTAATTCAAGCGTGAATATCCTTGGCTCGCCAAGCTCTTTTAGAAGAAAATGGTTGACGATGTTGCTTGCCAAGTAAGCATCCTTCGCAGGGTTGATTAATCTCTATGATGCTTGGTAAATCTCTCATTAGTTGCTTTTGGTGTAGCAGCTTTAATCTATGAAAGTGAAAATGGCCAAGTATTCGATGCCACAACAATGAATTATCTTCTTGTGCCTTTAATGCAGTTTCTATTATATAACTTCATTTGAGTGGAAAGCTTTATTCTTCATTTTGACTATTGCTATAAGCCTTCTAATTTTTCTTTCAATTATGGTGCATGAGTTGTGTAATGCGTAGCCTTTCTCCATCATTTGGCCAATACTTAGTACATTTTGAGACAGTTTAGGAACTAACAGAATATCATGGATATTCTTAGTTTCTATCTTGGTGTGGACAGTGATTGTACCTCTGTCATTCACCTACATGATCATTCTGTCTCCAAGTCTAATGCCAGATTGAACAAACTTATTGATGTCATTGAATAGGCTTTGATCACCTGTCATGTGATTAATTCAACCACTATCGAGATATCATATGTCATCTTTCTTCTTGCACTCTTCTTGTGATGATGCATAGAAGAGTCACTCTTCTCCCTCCTTTTCTTCAAAGAAGTTTGTGCGATGATTGATCTTCATCCTATAGTCTTTCTCCGTATGCCCAAACCTTTTATAATTGTAGTACTGTAGTTTTCCACAATGCCAACAATCCTTTTCTAGGTGGTTGGTTTTCTTGCATATGCCACATGGAGAATATTATTTTCTATCTTCAGTTTTATTTTCTATTCCTCTAAAAGTGTATGATCTTCTAGAATTTTCTTATTTTTTTCCTCCTCCTTTTTTATTTAGATTCTGAGATTTTATATTGAGCTTTGATAAACTACTATTTTATGGTTTATATTGTGCTAACTTGAGTGGTTTTATCAGCTTTTCCCCCACTTATTCATATGATTAGCATGATATTACAATTCCTTCCCAAAGTTGTTCTATGGTTAAAAAATTGCTTCCTAGAGATCTTTTTATTGTGTATTTTAATTCTCCTTTATACTATTCGATGCCGTGATCCGTGTGTTAAGTGTTTCAGGCTTCATAGGGCATGAATGACTTAGAGAATGGAGAGGAAGCTTGCAAAAATGGAAGGAACACAAGAAACCAAGGAGATGACCAGAGAACATCGACGGGGACGCATGGCTCACGCGACCGCGCGAAATGGAGAAAATTGCAGTAACGCGTTCGCGTTCCTGACGCGAACGCGTGGATTGGGATCTGCACGAATGACGCAAACACGTAGACGACGCGTACGCATGGCAAGGAAAACGCTGAATGACACGCACGCGTGGACGACGTGTACGCGTGACATGCACGATCTGTAGAATTAACTGAAATCACTGGGAGCAATTTCTGTGCTGTTTTTGACCTAGTTTTTGGCCCAGAAAACACATATTAGAGGCTACAAAGTGGGGAAATGCATCCATTCAAAAGAGAAAGCTCATAATTCATAATTTTAGGTTTTTAGATGTAGTTTTTAGAGAGAGAGAGAGAGGTTCTCTCTTCTCTCTTAGGATTAGGATTTAGGATTTCTATTATGTTTAGGTTACTTCTTTTCAAATTACATGTTCAATGTTCCTTTAATTTATTTTCTACTTTTATTTGTTCTATTACTTTAATTGTTATTTATCTTTTCAATTTGGCTTACGAACCATTCATGTTAGGATTTTCTTAATTAATATAATTTGAGGTATTTCATATTGATGATTGTCTTATTCTATTTATGATGCTTTTAATTTAATTTAAGATATTTTCCCCTTTTGGCTTTGGTTGAGTAATTAGAGACTCTTGAATTATCAAACTATCTTGTTGATTGATAATTGGAAGTTGCTAATTGACTTGAATTCCACTAACTCTAGTCTTTCTTTGGGAATTGACTAGGACTTGAGGATTCATATTGATTTATCAACTTGACCTACCTTCATAGTTAGAGGTTGACTAAGTGGGAGCAACGAGCATTTCTCATCATAATTGATAAGGATAACTAGGATAGGACTTCTAATTTTCATACCTTGCCAAGAGTTTTTTTAGCTATTGATTTATTAATTCCTGCAATTTATTTCTCTTATTCAAACCTTTCAAAAACCCAAAAATACTGTTTTCCATAATCAATAATAAAATATACCTCCCTGTAATTCCTTGAGAAGACGACCCGAGGTTTGAATACTTTGTTTTATAAATTTTACTGGGTTTGTTACTTGTGACAACCAAAATTTTTGCACAAAAGGATTTTCTGTTGGTTTAGAAACTATACTTACAACGCGATTATATTTGTGAAATTCTTTACCGGCAAGAATCCGATCGTCAAGCTTAAACTGAAATACATTTTCTATTGAATCTTCATCATCTCGACTTGCTAGTCTTTGTTCAAAGCGTGTAGTGAGATTATTAACTTTTTTAGTGTTAGCGATGATAAATCCTTAGTTTTCTCAATTGTAGACACTTTAGGATCGAATTTGGAAGGCAAACTAATGAGAATTTTTTCCACTATCTTTTTATCGGGCAAGTCCTTTCCATAAGCTTTCATTTCAGTAATTAAACTCATTAATTTTGTATTGTAACTTTTTATTTTCTCAAAATCTTTCATTTTCATATTTGTATATTGCTTCCTTAGAGATTGGAGGAGGATTGTGCGTACCTTTGTGTTGTCTCTGAACTCTTGCTCCAAGTTTTTCTATACTTTCTTAGCTAACGATATTCCTCTTATTCTTGAGAAGATTGTCTTTGTTATAACTTGTTGGAGGAAGTATAAAGCAATATAATTTCTTTGTTGCTCTTCCTTCAATTTTTTTTTTTTTGCAGCGAAAAGTGTTGCTTGATTATCTAGCATGATGAACCCTTCGTGGACAATATCTCACAAGTCTTTTGCTTGTAGAAAGGTTTTTATTTTAGAATGACAGTCCTCATAATTCTCTTCTGACAATATAGGCACATGAATATTTATAGTTGAGATAGTCATGGTTATGAAAAATTTTGTTTGAGTGGGTTATAATGTGGTGGATATGTATAGTTAATAGGTTAGAAAAATATATTCTACGCCCAATAGATGATCTAACATAACTCTCACCACAAAAATACTAAATACCATCAGATTTATCGTCGAATTTAGTGTTAGACATTAGCGGCGGGTTTACCAGTGGATTTATTGGAGAATTTGGCAATAAATTCGTCGTGCAAAAAAATTACCATCGGATTTAATTTTTCGACGGTAAATTTGTCGATAATAATTGGAAAGAAAAAATTTGGAGCGATCATTATCGTCGGATTTATCGGCGAAAATCTGACGATAATCTTGCTCTAAATTTGAATCGCGAACCCTCTCTCCCTTATTTCTGAACTACTCTCTCTCTCTAACTTTCTCTTTTCTCTATCACTCTATCTCTCTGTCTTTCTCTTTCCCCCTCTCTCTATCCCACAAACCACCTCCAGTAGCTCCTCCACCAGTGTCAGCCCCCACCAATAGCATTCAAAGACTGCGTGGACTCCTTGCACCGCGTTGGTCGCTCTATTGCTGCCGTTTTTATCGCTTCCGCCACTACTGCCATCGTTGTCACCGTTGCTCCCTGTGTTTCCAGAGCTGCATCCTTTCTCCCTTCAAGTATGTTGTCATTCTCCTTGTTCCTACTATTTTTTATTTATTTAAAGAGAATCCCAAATGCAACCTGCCGATTGGTCACCATCGCTGCACTTCACTGTTTGTGCTGCCACCACGCTGGAAAAGTCCTCTATGCCGCCATTGTCTCCAGATAACTCACCAATTAGTTTTGGGTAGTTAAATCCTAAAGTCTAATTTATCTAATTATTTTAATTTGTTATGTATTAAAAAATTTGCAATTAGGATGTGTTAACTATTTTTTAGATTTAAATCATGTGTTAGTTTGATTTAGTTTTTTTTTTTAATTCTGTTTTGATGATTCTATATTTGAAATTTTGTTTATAATTTTGATTTTGAATTTTGTTTTGATGATTATGTGTTTATTATTCTGATTTCTATTTATTATTTTGATTTCTATTTATTGTTCTGCAAGTGTAAGATCCCTAACGGTACGACTTAGCATTTTTCTTATAGTGTCTGATACCACCGTTAGTTTTATGAAATAGTTTGATGTTAGTTTAGTGTGATATAAATTTAAATATTGTAGTAAGAATAGTTTTAATGAATAAGTAGTTCAGATAAATGGTTTGAGAAAATTGATAATTATATTATTGATGGATTAAGAAGAGGGTACAAAGACTAGTGAAATTTGTGTTTGTTAATTAGTCACAATGAGTTCTATAATGACCTATTTATAGGCTTTACAAGTTGGTTCATTATAATTTTTAGATAATTCTAATTCTTGAATATTATAGATATTTTTAAATATTATCTTCTTAGATCTTTTTAATTATTTGATTTATTTATTTATTTTCTAAAATTCTCTATTATAATATCTAAATATTTATTTTTATAAAATAAAAATTCTAAAAAATTCTACAAATGTGCATAATCAATAATCAATAAATAAAAAAACCCATCGGATCTATTCCCCATTTGGAGAAGGGTGTGGAGGAGATGACTAAATTCAATTCCTCGGGATATAGTACATGTAAAGGAATATCACATGCAAGTCAAAAGAGTTTTATATGCGAAGTAAGGTTATAGTGAGTGTATGAGATTTTTTTTGGTATATATATGAACTATGAAGAGCTAATGGCTCCATTTTTATATTAGGTTGCCTCTCACAAGAGATGATTAATGACTCTCTTTTGATCTGATATGAAGCCTCGCTTTTTACAGGATGTTAAGGTTGCAATTTGAGATTCTTAGATTGTATGTGATTTGGACTGTAAATTGGATGACTCCAAGGATTAAAATCAGACCCAAGAGAAATATTTAAAACAATATGAATAATTAAAACTGGCAACTTTAAACTACAATGTTAATACAAATGTTAGTTGCTAACTTAGTTAAACATCATTCAACTTTAATTCTTAGGAAAGGAATCAAAAGGAAAAGGAATCAAACACCTGCAACAACTCCTCAACAATTTTGGAATATAGTAGAACATTAGCAGCTGAAAATTGTTTGTTGCCATAAATTACTAATTAATGATTTCTTTCGAAGATAAAATATTAAGCAACTTCAATCACAGGAAAAAATATTATTCGAGGAACTTGAAAAACCTCTATATACTTGCTCATTTCCCTGAATGCGTATAGCTTACGGTTTTACTTCCTAGTTAACCTAAATTATATAGGTGGAGATAATGTTGATATTGATTCATGTATGAATAAATTTGATTTTGAAAGATTAATATTTTAATTCGTCTCTAAAAATACTAGCATAAGTTAAATTGGTCTTTTTAAGTAGTGTTTTACTAAGTGTTACATAGTGTCACATTAAAAATTTGACATGTTTGAAACTTTACTTCATCAATAATTATCAGTGATATATATTGATTTACGCATAATGTTTTAAGAATAAGTAGAAGAAAAATGCTGAGAACCATCAGAGTTACTGTCAAATTTAGTGGTAACGCTTATCGTCATATTTAGCATCGGATTCAGCAACGGGTTTAATGAGAAATTCGTCATGTCAAATAAATACTGGTGGATAGTGGCTTTCGACGATAAAATCGTCGGTAACTTTTGGCGGAAAATCACGACAAATGGGCGCCAACTATAGCATCGGATTAAACATGTTTAATCGAAACACTGTGTTTCGGTGATCTGAACTGCGTTATTATCGGAAGTATCCGCCAGTAAATCCGACAGTAATAGCGCCCTAAATTGCAACTACAAATCCTTCCCCCTTCATTTCGAATTCCTCTTCTCTTTCTAACCTTCGACTCTCTAACATCTCACCTCTCAATCTCTCTCTAGCCCCTGTCGTCGCCGCTGTCGCTACTCCACCCGCCTCTACTACCGCTGTCGCCCTATGCTTCTGCCGCTAGAAAGACCGCCACCGCATCCAACCTTCCCGTTCTCTCTTTTCTGTTCCTGCCGCATCACAGCACCTGAGCACCCCTTCCCTATTCTCTGACTACTGCCTCCTCCAACCGCCCCGTTCTCTCTATTTTTGCTATCTCTGCTTTCATGTTCTTAATTAAAATCCTTTCTAATTTCTGTTTAATTAAGTTTAATTTTATTTAGTTAGTTTGATTATAGTAGTTAATTAGTTAGATTAATTTTCTTTTTAGTAAATTTTAGGTGGTTGAGATAGGTTAGTTTAGTTTATTAAATTTTGATTTTAGCTGAAAGTGTTTGGAACTCTTCTGAGTTGTTAAAAATTGCTATTGAGATTGGTTGAAATTTATTTGATTGTGTAAAAATTCATTGTTTTACTACTGATTTTGATGAATTGTGCTTCTGGAATTGTTTGGATGATGTTTAACTCTTACCTTCTTGAATGTTAGAACTATTTTGATTGTTTGGATAATCCTGAACTCCCTGCATTAAGGTTATTTTTGTTGAAAAGTGGATGCTAGACTTGTCTGCATTATGCTTGATTGTTTTGAGAATTGATTGATGGTGTTGTGACTTAGTAGTTCATTGTTGAATTTGCCGAAAGGTTGTTGTTGATTTAGCTAGTTGATATGCTGCTAATTTTTTTCGTTCTTGGTAACCTAATGTTGAAAGCATACTTGTTTTGTTGAAAAATTGTTGAGAATTAGATTAAATAGCGTTAATCTAAATTTTGTCATCATCAACTAAATCTTGCTTGAATTCATTGTGCATGTTTGTGTTTACGCATGCCATGTGTTGTCCATATGCCTCAAATAGCTTTTTATTGCAAATTTTGGTCAATTTCTTAAATTTAATTTGTTACTCTTATGCTAAACTGACGAAAACACTTATTCATTCTAATGTAATTATTTTGAAATTAAAACACTATAATTTACCCCTTTTTTATACATTTACTAAACTAAAACAATATTAGAATTATTTGTTATTTCTTGAGTTTCTTCTTATGTTATAATTTATTGGTGTTTATTATGTTATTAATATGTTATTAATATGTTCGCTATATAGACATGACGACAGGTAGTAGAGGTAGGTCGAGTGGGTCATCCCGTGGTCGTGGTAGAGGGTAGACTACCACCGAATCCCCCCATGGCTGCCCAGTCATTGCCCTCTATCCCCAGCTACCCTGTTGACCACTGTGACGTCACAGGGAGGTCCGTCGGACCAGCAGTTTACCATGGTCCCAAACCTGAACTGGGTGCCTCCATTTGCTACGCTCCCTGTAGATGCAGCGACTCCGTCGACAGAGCCTGCAATGGGTGATACCTCCAATGTCCCCGAGCAAGATGCCCTTCCATCACCGCCCGTCATTCGGCTGAAGATTTGGCCCACTGACATGCAGTCATGAATTCAATTTTATAGTATTAAGTTTGTTTATCTTTAGTTTGTCTATGTTAAGTTTGTTTATCTTATGTGATTGTTATTGTGCAATTTTTTCCGTGACAGGTTTACACCGAACCCTAATACTTGCACACAGGAGATATCCAAGGTCATTAAGTTCATGTACGACTATCCATGGCCGACCTACACGTAGATCCCGGCTGAGTTCAAAGAGCACTGATTTCAGAAGTGAGCAGTAATAACCGAATTTCGTTAGAACTAATTTACTGTATTTGAACTGTATTTTATTCCAAGTAACTAATGTTGGTGAATTACTTTGTGCAGTTGAAATTCATATGGGATGCGGAGAAAAACCTCATGATCCGCAAGATATATGACCACCGGGCAACCAAACATTTTTAGCAGATGATGAACAATGTTCGTCAGGGGGAAAGACCACTTGACGAAGTGGATTCATCCAAATATCGAACATAACCAGGAGGCTTATTTTAGAGATAACGACGCCTTAAAGCATTGACATTTGACGAACATCGCCAATAGGGCTTTGTCCAGGTCGTCGAGGTGTACCGATAGGTCGGCGACCTTCATGAAGATGAAGAAGAGGTTGGTAAGAATTTCGTCATTGTTTTAGTAGTTACTTGAATTAGTTAGAATAGTTTACAATGTTTAATTTCCTTTTTCATTATCAAGTTACTTAAGTAGTTAATAGAGTTTAGGGTATTTAATATTCAGTTTTAGTAAATTTAGGTGGTTAGGATAGGTTAGAATAGGTTAGATTAGGCTCTGGGATTGCTGAAAAATGTTGGATCGTTTAACTATTCGCTGATTTCTACGGCTGAAACTGTTTGAAAAATGCTTGACTGTGAAAATAATGATGTTAATTTGGTTTGGATGGAACCCTTCAAGGGTGGCTAAATCCGAATTTCAAAGGAGACTCTTTCAAAATTTTTATAAGATTTTCATTTAAATTGAAAAAATTGAAATTAAACTTTGCTTCATATGTATTTGTTTGTCATTCTTTAATTTGTTCATTTATTTTACTGTTTGATTGATATATGAATTTGTAGTCTAAGTCATTGGATCATGAGGCTACACTGGCGAAGATCTTCAAGTATACACATACTTTGAAGGCAAACAAGGGAAAATTTGCTGACGAGTGGTCGGTGGCCCATTATATGAGTTTAAATTAATCCTAAATTTAAGCTTTATTTGGTTTAATGTTCATTTATTTAATTATTATCCTAATCACAACTAACGTATGTTATGCATGAGGAGTATCAGCAGAGGTTGGATACCGCGACCCACCAATCTCAGCCGACCAGTAGAGCCAACGAAGCCGGCTTAGAGACCTCAGCTGTGGATCCTGATAGAATTTGGCGCGAGACCACCTCTGAACCCCACATGAATCGCCGCTTCGGGTTGGGCTCGTTCTTTGCCAGCAGCCTCCGCTTCTTCGCGTTGGCGGCTTCCTCTGCCTTTGCCACTGCCACCAGCCCTGCTGATCCCCAGGAAGTTATTGTCCTGAGGAAGGAGGTTCAGAAGCTAACACAGGAGCTTCATTAGCAGCAGGAGTAGTCTCAGCAGAGGTATCGAGAGATTCTTGCATGTGTTGCCGTCATCTCAGACCTAACAGAGAAGCTGGAGCAGCACGATCAGATGTAACATTAGATGCAGGAGTACAGCTAGCAAATGTGCGATGGAGGTAGCGGCGCTACTGGTTCCAGTGGCGATGCTGGTGGTGGGGTACAAATAGCAGCACCTACTCTGCCACCTTAGCAAGGGACCACGACAACAATGCCGCCCCGCCGCCGATGATTATCAAGATCTCTAGTTGTTAGGGTTTTATGCCATTTTGTTAGGGTTTTCATACCATTTATTTTTAATAAAATAATTTGTTGACTTCCACTACTTTTAGATTTCTCCTAACATTTTTGTTAACAAGAGTTTTAATCCTAGATTAATCCATCAAAAAACAAATAAAAATTAATAATGCTATCGGTGGATTTACCGTCAGATTAATCTGACAGTAAGTTTTGGCATCATTTAAAGCGAAATGGCGCCAAAGTTATCGTTAGATTAATCCGACGGTAATCATTAATCCCAGGCTCGACAATCCATTGAAACATTGATGGAAAATTCGTCAGTAATTAGCATCGGACGAAAAAATCTATTGGAAAAAGATTTCTAGCACCATTTATACCGTCAACTACAAGATGACGGTAAATCTGATGGTAATCTTTTTAGCCGCGGATTTAATAGATTAATTTTATGGTACTCGATATTTTTCTTGTAGTGGATGATGTTAAGCATTAATCCTATAATAATAGGAATTTAATTATAGACAAATAATATTACAATTTCATTAGGTAACTAATAAGAGGTACATTCAACTGCAATATTTTTAGAAGGAACGTCAATTCAAATTATCATGTGAAATATTTAAACCCTCATGAAAAAATATCCAAAATCTAAGAAAAAAATATTTAAAACCAAATGTAACAAACATCCAAGTTCATTATAAAAATTTATTTTTCATTTTAAAAATTCTAAAATCATTTTAAAACTCCAAAAATTATTTTAAAAATTTCAAAATTTATTTTGAAAATTTCAAAATTATCTTAAAATTTATTTTAAAAATTCCGAAATCATTTTAAAATTCCTAATCAAAAGAAACATCCAAAACGTAACAAAATAAAACATGCAAAACCTAACAAACAACGAGATATCCAAAATCTTTTTAAATTTTTTTTGGAGAGAGTGTCAATTCAAATTATCATGAGAAATATTCAAAATCTAATAAAAAAAATATAAAATTAAATAATAATAAACATCCAAAATCATTTTAAAATTTTATTTTAAAAATTTTAAAATCATTTAAAAAATTTCATAAATTATTTTAAAAATTTAAAAATTATTTTAAAAATTCATAATAAAAGAAAACATCCAAAACGTAACAAAAAAAAAACATCCAAAACATAAGAAAAACGAGATATTAAAAATTATTTTAAAAAATTTCATAACTTAGCAAAACGAAACATAAACAAAAATTGAAAAAAGAACATCCAAAAAACTAAGCAAGAAACATCTAAAACTATTAAAAAATTATCCAAAATTTAAAGAAAAAAATATCCAGAATATAAGAAAAAATTTGAAAACTTAAAAGAAAGAGACATCCAAAACTAATAAAAAGAAGAAGTGTATCGGTCTTCTCGATAACGTTCATGAAGGAAGTGTGCGGTGGTGGTTGGCAGCGCTATTTTTGCCAATGGAGGGTCTGTGTCTCCCAAGGGAGGCTGCTGCGGTGGTCTGCGATGCTGCGATTGCGACCAGGGGCCGCATTCCTGCTATGACTGCGAAGGGAAAGCACGGCGTGAATTCGGTTGTGGACACGAGGGAAGCCTACGGCAGTGCTCCACATGGCTCCGTTGGCTAATAGAGGAGATGTGTGTCTGCTGCGTTTGCGAAGGGAGGAGACTGCACGAATGCGGCGGTTGTCGGCAACGCTGGGTGGGTCCCGGACGAGGTTAGAGAGAGAGGAATAGAAGTTTGTGTGGTTATTTTTTTTACTGTGTATTGTGAATGTGTGTGAGTATGAAATTAGATTGCTCTTTGGATATTTTTTTTTTAGTTTTCATTAAAATTTTTTGTTAAATCATATTTTTTGAAAATTTTAAAAAAGTTTAAGTTGACTCTACATATATTTGGCCTCTTAGACTTTTTCATCATCTTAATAGCGTAGTGAAATTTAGGTCTGTAAAATTAAATCGTTTATAAAATGATGATAAAGTGAGCCTAATATTAGATTATTAATAATGCTTAACATTAGTATAGCATTTAGCTCAGCTTAGAATGAGAATCTACGAGAAATTCGTGAATAGTCTGAAAAGAAATTATTGTTATTCATTTTTTTTTTCATAAAAGATATCAACAATTATAAAGAAAATAAAAATGACAAGGATTATAGTAAAAAAGAACTAATACTTCTAAGGGACAATGCTGTTGATTCCCATATGCAGAAATGGCCAACGATTTTCTGCACCTATTAATTAATGATATCTACTCTGTGAAATAAATTAACCAAATAGAAAATTGGAAATTCAAGAAACTATTTGATCTGTAGAGGCACACACACATGAATCACGATTTGATGCTCCCCCGCTTCATCTCAATCAGCCGTTGTTAGATTGCTTGAGAGTTGGGGAACTTTTTGTTCGTATATGGCTTTGACTTGTTGAATCCAAACAAATCTACTACAGGACACAGAACAAAATTAATCAATATATCAATAATTTCTAAATAAAATTGAAAAAAATAAAATGAAGAAATAATAAGCATATACGATATGCTATCGGGGACCGTAGAAGAAGGGCCACACCGGCACAATTGGACAAGGGGGTTGACTGACAGAGTGGCTTTCTTTAGGTTAGTTGCACGGCGTCGTTTAGCAATGAGGAAGTGTGACTCCGTGGATCCCACAAAACTCAGAAAAACTTCTATGTTCAAACTGAGTTAATTTTAAAAGTAGTCTCTGAAATTAGTCTCCAAATTAATTTTAAAAGTAGTCTCTGAAATTAGTCTCCGAATTAATTTTAAAAATAGTCTCTGAAATTAGTGTCATATGCTAAAATCATTTTTGAGATTCTAATTATACTAATTACGTTTTTAAAATTGACAAAAATATATCATATTAGTTCCTGACCTATTTTCTGTTAACGACATAATACCATGATTTGATGATGTGGACTGTTAGTGACATGTGTCACTCCATGGTTTGACCACATATAATAGTATGATGATGTGTTGACCAACGATATGCCACATGCTGACATGGACGGTTATGCCATGTGTCCCAATGCTATTTGGCCACGTGTCAGTTTGTGCCACATGTTACAATAGTATTCGTCCATGTGTCATCTGCTATCTCATTATTGTAGATGCACCAAATTAGTCCCTCGTTTTGTATTACATGACTCATTTTAGTACCGAAAATTGAATGTCGTACACCAAACTAATCTCTTCAATTTTTCTCATTTTTTTAAAATTCAAAACTATCAATATTTTTTGATGCATTAATTTTAATTCTATTTTTTCACATATTATTTAAATAAAAGTATTTTTATAAAATTTTTTAAAATTTTAGTTTTAATAATATAATTTTTTCTATAATAATTTAACATTGATAAATTTTGTAATATATAATTATGTTATTATAAAAAAGATTTATATGATTGATAAGAGTAAGACACATTTTTTCATCTAAAAATACGTGCTTTTAACAAGAAATCAAGAATCAAAATACACACTTTTTTCTTATGAAATACATATTTTTGGTGGTGTGTAAATGGGCTAGACTGAAAGCACTTCAAGCACCTTCACATCAACTCCAAGACGATGCTTAGGAGTATCCGTAAGAGAAAAAATATTTTATAAAAGCACTTGTATTTAAACAACAGGTTAAAAAAATGGAATTAACATTAATGCATTTAGAGATATTGAAATTTTTTAATTTATAACAAAAAAAAGAGAAAAAAACTAGTGAGGGACTAGTTTGGTGCTCCACATTCAATTTCAGATACTAAAATGAGTCACTTAATGCAAAGTAAGGGACTAATTTGGTGTATCTACAATGATGACATAGCAGTAACACGCGGACAAATATTGATGCGGCACGTGGCACAGACTAACATGTCGCTAAATAGCATTGTGACATGTGGCACACCCATCCATGTCAGCATGCCATGTAACAGCCCAAACTACCCGCTAGCACGATATTGTCCGGTTTGGCACAAAAGACCTCACGGTTTTGCCTTTGACGATAGGGATGATAGCCGAAGTCCCCCATATTCACTCATCAAAACGTGTCATGCTAGAGAGAGGTATCCACACCCTTATAAGGCATGCTTCGTTCCCCTCCCCAACCGATGTGAGACCTTACAATCCACCCCCAAGGGAGCCCAGAACCCTCGCTGACACATCAATTCGGGCTCCGACTCTGATACCATCTGTAACAGCCTAGACCACCCGCTAGCACGATATTGTCCGCTTTGACACACAAGACCTCACGGTTTTGCCTTTGACGATAGGGATGATAGCCGAAGCCCTCCACACTCACTCGTCAAAACACGTCATGCTAGGGAGAGGTATCCACACCCTTATAAGGCATGCTTTGTTCTCCTCCCCAACCGATATGGGACCTTACATGCCACGTGTCACTGATCAACACATCATCATACCATTACACGTGGCAAAACTATGGAGTGACATGTGTCACTAGTAGTCCACATCATCACCCCGTTAACGAAAAATAGGTCAGGGACTAACGCCATACACTTTTGTCAATCTCAGGGATGTCATTGGTGCAATTGAAATTTTAGGAATAATTTTAGTGCACAAAGCCAATCCGAAGAACCATTTTGGGTTTAACTCCCAAATTGTATGTCAAGTATAGAACTAATAGTAAAAATCATTCCTGAGATATTATCCGTTCGTTAGTTTCAGAGTTTTTGTTTGGTAATAGGGGTTATGACCTCAAAATTTTTTATAAAAGCATTAGTAGTGAGTTAATATTTAAAATAATTCCTGAAATTTGACTCTTAATTTAATTAGGCTTTCTAATTTTCAATTAACCCATTTTGTACCATGAAACTTTAAGGCGTGACTCAAGTTAGTCTTTCCATCTATTCCCGTCACCGGAGAGATGATATGGCACGCCTCAAACCTTATTGAAGGCGTTCTCTTCAATTAGGTTACTCTCTTCTCTTATCTTCTTTTCTCTTCTCCTTCGATTAATTTATTGCTCTTCAATTTGTGAATTCAATTTATGTGCAGATATGATGACATTCTTCACAAGATTGAGACTTGCAGTAATGGTGGACTACGGTAAAATCATGCCTCAACTTCAGTACCATCTCTCTCACCTTCTCCGACTTATTCACAACAGAGAATCTCCAATTTTTGAGCATATTAGACTAATGGTTATACAAGACATGATTTACTTAATTCATTTACTTGAACTTGCTGAATATGTTAAATCAAGTTTTAACAATGAAATTTTATTATCCTTTGTTGATCTTCAATATGAACCTCTAGAGATCTTCACTTGAATACACTTTTCTTTTATTATATCCTAATCATATTCATAAATTAGTCAACAATAAAATTAACAAAAAAAATCAATGAATCAACTATTAAAAATTAATATAGAATATTAGAATAAGTAGAAAAAAGCTTACTTGTTGACTATTGTTACAGAGGCAGAATTGAGTAGTGCATGCAAATGAGCAGTGTGGTGCTGGCAGCAACAACCACACACAGCTCGAGCACTCACTGACGAAGGAAGGTGCAATGAGATGTGAGCAGCTGAGGCAAGCAGAGACGCAGGACAGTTATCACGAGCAAACGGGGTGCTGGATTCGGTGCAGTGATGGCAGACGACGACGACATGCTGCAGGAACTAGGAAGCACGATTCAAGGCCTCGAGCACTCACCGGCGGAGGCGCAATAAGGTGCGAGCAGTTGATTATAAACAGAGGAGAGCGGCAACATGCAAGCACACGATGCGGAGGATCCGACGAGTAGAGCAATGACGGTGGTGACCGTGCATTGGAAGTGAACGGAGGTAGGCCAAGCTGCTAAGATAAGCTCTGATGGTGTGCTGATGTCTTGGGGTGAGTAGTGAGCTCCCAGTCGTTTGTGAGAGGCTGAGAGTAAGAGAGATTAGAGTGTGGGGGTATGCAATTTATAAATGAGGCCTGGGCAGGTACCAGTCTCCATGGGCCTTGTTGTTATCTTTATTTGGCCTCATTCCTAGTTGCCCTACCATTTCTCTTTTGATATTTCCCTCAGTTAATTTCTTTTCTAAGTACACACAGCATATGCAATTAAGTACTTTTGACATTTTTTCCTAAAAAACAAAGCTTTGCTTCTTTACCATTTGCAAAGGCCCTTCGTTTGTATTTACATAGAGAAACTTACATGGCACCTGTAGGTTCGAAAATGACCATTTTCTAGTTCCACATGCTTTAATTTTCCACTAGATTTGTCAATTGCAAGCTATCATTTATCTGTGAGAATTCTGCTAGGTAGACAATGGGAGATGCGAACAACATGAACAATAAGCTGCACTCCAAATCCACTAAAACAAAAAATATTTCACCCTATTTATCCACTACAACCACAGCCTCTCACCTTTCACCTTTCTTTCCTTTTTACCGCAGCTGCTTCACTCCCTCTTCCCTGTCGTGCCGTCACCAATGCATCTCATCGCCGCTACCACCGTCTGAAGAAGCAACGGCTACATCGCTGCTACACCTTATTCTCCCATGAGTTACGTCATCCCTGTACTCTCTACAACTGACGCTGTCACTGCACCTTCCTCTTCCCTACGTGGCGCCTCCTCTCGACACCGTCGCTACACCTTTTTCTCCCATGCGCCGCGCCACTCCTGTTCTCCCTGCAAGCGATGATACCACTACACGCCTTCTTCTCCCCTCTGTGACTTGCACCATCGCCAAGCGAGAGGCCTTGTTCTGCCGCTGCACCTCTGCCCTTGCTTCCACACCACTGCGTCATGTCTTCGCCACTTCTATCGCATACCACTTTGCTTCGTTCACCCAAATGGTATGACCCAAATAAATATCCACATTTTAGTAAAAAGAAGC